>NW_009943413.1:48002-62678 GCF_000696875.1 Nestor notabilis
GAGACTCCCATGCCCCCAGAAGACAGACCTGTTCCCATTCCCTGCTTAGGCCAAGTTTTTCCATGAATTCAGTTTAATAAAACCTTAATCTTCTTCTGGGAGCGAGAAACGCACCTATTTTACCCTGATGTGCTTGGCTCCTCAGGTAGCTCTGTGGTACCACAGCTAAATGAACTTGACATGCAACAGAAGCATTCCCAAATGCCTTTCCCTTTTCCTGCCTAGAAAAAACCTGGGAAAGATACTGAAGAAACTGCCCCCGCAAAACTAGCTGGGAATCACAAAATACTCAACCCAACCCCTTTCTAACTACACTTTATGGTCTTGAAGCTCCACTAGTAGGGAAGGAGTTCCCCATCTAAGATCCAGGGAAGACATGCATCAGATGCATTGTATTTTTTATGAAGTCTACAAGCAAAACAATGGAGAGCATCCTCAAAAATAATTTTCAAAACCAGGCAGATTGAACCCGCTGATTTTTGTAAGAAGGAACGTGCTCCAGACACTGCTGCTTAGGCTTCTGGAAAAGCACATTCATTTTTGTAACAGCTATTTGGCCTTCTCATGTACTTGGATCACAGATGCCACTGAGCCAAGCCGTGTGGAGATCCATCAACACCTGGGAGGCTATGCATGTAGCTGGCTTCAGCCTGCTGCAGGGTTGGCTGAAGGGCTATACCATTCCCCTAATATCGATCCACAATGCTATAAACTTCCCTTAATACCAATGCATAAAACCCAGGACAGAACTAGTACTGCAATAAAAATGTGCTTGTTAGATTTTTCATCAAGGCATACCTTTATGGGCATGTAGATTTGAGGTATCTTGGAGATGATAAACTTTATGAAAGATGAAAATTCATGTTGATGTCTATGCATTGAATCTGAGCAAATGCACTACCTTAAAAGTAACAGTGTTTAATTACCCCTGGCTGTAAGTGTAGAAATCTTTCCTGGTTACGAGGTCTTTATTTGTAGCAACTAAATTTAAGCAGCATTTCTAAAACAACAGAGTTTGTCCCTCCAGGATCTTTCACATAGCCTAACAGAGGATGTATTTCTAGTCACCACGGTATCTACAGTACCTCCAGTTTATCAGTCCTGAGAAGTTTCTGGGTAGCAGTTGAACCGGGGACTGAAACCGGTGGACTTCCAGGAACAATGACAGGCGGCGTGGGTAGGATCTCAGTCGGGACTAAGCCAACTCCTGGTGTAACTGGCGTTAGGTAAGGAGCAAAGCTAATAGCCGTGTTCGTTCCTATTGTGGGACCCACTGGAAATGTGGGCTGCAAAAGAAAAACACAGACCAAGATGAAGAGCTTACTAGTTGTCTTCTGCATGTTCTTTCTGGCACTGACTCATTTTCTTAATGAAAAGATTTCAAACAGCTGCCAAAACACACAGCATTCTCTCTTCTTTTAATTGTGTTACACATTCCAGCAGCATACGAAGAACCACTTTTGTAGCTCTGTTATTAGAAAAGAGGCTGCTGATGCAAAGGAAGTTGTACTTTCAACCTGAATCTCTGTGGAGGTCCAGCTTACCCTGCAGGTTTATTTACACATCTAAGAGTGGAAATAATATAGACTTTCTTGCTTTTTCTCAATACCTGTTTTTCTTGGGAAAACAGGCTATTTTTCAAAGTACTAGATTTCATAAGTGAAGTGTTATTAACTATATTGAAGACATATTTCTAATAAAAGTATATATAACAAGCTATTTGGCATGTAACTTCCATCTGTTTGCATGCTGTATTTTCCCACCTCCTGCAATTACATGTTACTTTGGCTCATGCATCGAAAAACCTCACCTTTGCAAATGTTTGTGTGCTCAGCTGTCACCAGTGGCAAGCAGAATAAATATTATAATCTCAGCTGGACACAATATTTAGAAAGGGATTATTCAGGCTTAGCTAGAGTCCATCTTACGAAAAAATTTGATTGGAAGGAATGATATGGGTCTATAAATCTGTTTCATGCCTTCCTACAGCGAGTCATTGAAGTCATGACCAGGAGAAAGAGCACTTGTGTGATGCTAAAATGCGGCCCTAACAAGGCAGAATGGTGGGTTTGTTACCACCAGCTCCATGGGGGGTGGAGGCAGAACAACACCATGGTCAGAGCATGGTCAGACCTGGAAAGTACTTCAGTTCTGCAAGAGCTGACGTTTACCCCAGAGAGCAAAGCTATAATTAGAAATGAGGAAAAACTATGAAGAAAAACAGGACACATCTCACATTAGCTTTGTCAGAAATTAAGTTCCCAAGTAAACTGGCAGCTAGAAATGAACCACACAACAGCAGAACACTACGGAAAGACTTAAAAACACTTAAAGGAGGAGGAGTGTCTTTCTCATCAAGGTGGCCTGTATGGGCTCTGTTGGTAAAAGGAAACCGGCCATGCACGGTAGATAGAAAATACCAGAGAAAGCATAGGAGTTAGAAGGTTTATTTCTGCTTTTATTTCATTTTTTTCCTTTGGAACCTATTACTAATTATAAATGAATATGAGTTAGTACCAAGAAGGTACTTTGAGCAGCAGATTAGCCAGAATACCCAACTGTATGGAAATGGCATCTACCTGCCCTGGAGAATTAAAAATTAATATTGCTCTGTTTTTATTAGAGATCAAAACTGCTTGATATCAAACAGCCCAGTTCATACATAAAGTATGAACTAACTTCTTTAGAGGGTAATAATGAGCATTTATATGAAACAACGGTTCAACTATGTTGAGGACAATATGTGTTATGTAAAATACAAATAACAGCTTTGTATCAGATAAAATTTTAAGAACAAAACACATGTCAAATGACTTCTGAGGAATTTTCTTTCACTTTTTATCCATTTGGTCAAGGCTGAGTCATCTTAATCTGGCAGTTTATGGGAGACAGAGAAATAAAACCCAGCACTTTTATCACAGCAGTCAGTACAAAAGGCATTACGTCAATGAAACTGTCAACTTCAAATGATGACATGAGTGACTAGAAAAAAGTATAATTCTGCCACTTCAATTTTTCTTATACTACAAAGAGGTGGAATCTATTACTTCATCAAAAATTTTTCTGGTGAAAACTCAAGCAGTAAACCCCCAGGAAATATCTAAATGCATTACGCTGGTATACCAAGGTACATTTTGATGCACATGTACCAGAAATTTAGGGACTCCTGACATCCAGTTTTGGTCATGCCTCCCAGCTTACAGCAGATGTTTCAAGTGTAAAAACACATTTGAAAGGGGCACCTAGGGTGGGCTTCCTGTCACCAATTATAGATGTCTTCCTCTGAGATGCTTACGTTTGGCTCATGTGACAGCCCATAGAAAGACAAAGGCACCTAAAAGCCCAACTAATGTAATCTGAATGCAGACGTCTGAAACAAGCCAAGCAAATAGTAATTAGATGAACCTATGTCTTTTGATAAAATGCAAATGGACCATGGAAGCCTTACATAGAAGTTGATGTCAAGACTCCAGATGCCTTGAGTTAGAGAAAGAAATCCCACTCTGGTGGGATGCCTTAGACTGGCCATTCAGATTGAGAAAACATCATTAGCAGCCATGTGTGAAAAGTCTAATTCAGATTATCTGACTAACCATGCTTTGGAAGTCTGGTACAGTGAGGAACTCAACTGCAAGGGCAGTCCACAGCAACTACCATCTTCATGTATACTCAAAGGTGCTGCTCACATATGCAAGACCAGTTTTATGTCACCTTCTGGATTTGAAGTGTCCCAGGCACCATACGGATTACCTTAAGATAAAATGCTGAGTTTGTAAAGTGCATGCACCAGCAATTCTCTGTCCTATTCTGGGACACTTCAGATTTCCAGAGAGCAAGAAAACGCCAGCCTGAATAATAACCTTTGTTCCTGGTACTGGGATTAAATACTCTTTAAAGCCATTCAAACCCATAGACTCCTACTCAAATAGCTTACTACCAAAGTATTATTATAATGCAAATTTTCACTTCCACAAGGATTATAGGTAAAAAACCTTGCAAATCTGGACTAAACCTGATATGAACTGAATGAAGGAAATAAAAATAAAAAAACCCAAAACACCAAAAACCAACAAAATCAAATAGGAAAAAATGCAAATTATTCTGGAATAAAAAAATACACCAAATCTACAGCAACACTTACTTACATTTTCAAATGCAAATATAAATGAACATATCCTAGCATCTCGGCAATTCTTTAAGTTAACAGATGGGGACTACTTTTATTGATACTAGTTTAGAGAACTTTTGCAGGTCAGTATAGTCTTGTACTTCAACTTTACTTACCATTAACACCATCAAAGAAATATACTTACCACTGGCTGTAGCGGTGTCCCTGGAAACATGAACTGCATTTGCTGGGCAAGCATTGCTGCTGCAGTTTTTTGTTGGATTAAGTTGTTCCTGCCATTGATTTCCAGTTGAGTTTTTAAATGTGTTGGCGGATGAAGGTACTTGCAGTTCTCCCTTGTACAACGACCCTGGAAAAAGAAGTCACACTAATCAGTCTGCTGCTTTTGATGACGGTTTAATGCCTTCAAGCAAAATATTACACCACAAACTAAGCAAGAACTAACGAAACACAGGATGTTCCCTGGGAACTGTGCAGCAGGCTGGGAGGAGCTGATGGCCTTGAGGTCTGCCTCAGCCCACTGCTTCTGACTGATCATTAAGGCTATTAGCCACACACACAAAAAAGAGAAAGACTTTGAAACAGCATTTTCATTGTTAAGTACAGATCACTGCCATATAGTTAATAGTATTTGGGCAGTCTGAGTATTACCCAGACTCCCCAGACTACACCTCATGGTATCTTGGCTAGAGTACCTGGTGCTACCATAACATAGATGTTTTTTATAAATGACACTACATTATGAATAACAAATTTATTTTTATTTTTAATATCACCGAATCATAGACTGGTTTGGCTTGGAAGGGTCCTTAAAGATCATCTAGTTCCAACCCCCTGCCATCAGTAGCGACACCTTCCACTAGACCAGGTTGCTCAAAGCCCTGCCCGATTTATTTGTGTGCAACATGTATTTATATAGCGTCCCTACAAAAACTCTGCAACTCGGCCCAAGCAATTTTTTTAAACTGAAAAAATTAGAACTCTTTTTTTTAGAGAACAGCATCTTTTAAGTACATTTTATTAAAAAATAATTCTGTGTTCATGGCAGGAGGCATCTAAAGTGGCTACTCTCTGCTTGTGTTCTCCCATCCGTTTACCCTTATTCCAATTCACTGCCTTCTGGCTTCCTGTTTTTATCATAACTGTTTCTAGCATAACTTTGAATTATTTCCATTCAAGTATAGAAGAACAGAAGCCAAGCTAGTACTTTTGCAGCCTAAATTTAGAAGCAGTGCATGGAGCTGAATCTCCTAAGCAAAAGGAGAGCTCCTGGATCAACCTGAAAGCAGGAATTTTTAGACTGTTAGGAGACAATAAGAGACAATTAAAGTATGGGTGGGCAGCCACCTCTGAGGAGGAAATGGACATGGAGCACACCTCTACAAGCACTGCATGCTGACCAAAACGTAGGTAAAGTAGCATAAGAAACACCAATACATTTTCCCCCAGAAAGGGAAATCGTAAGGTGCACCAGCAGGTTGTGCAGCTGCAAGGCAGGACCTCCTGAGATCAGAGGCTCCTTGATGACATGGCTCACAAACAGACATAAAATTTTAAGAGCTGTGACCAGAGGCCCTACAGCATTAGTCAAGCTGCATTTGACATACTCAACTTGTAGAAGGTAAGCTTCCAAATTGAGACATTTTTAAAATGTGCTTTTTAAGCTTTCCATTCACTGGTATAAGAGCTTTACAATCTGAGCCAAAGCAGGAATATCCTCCTATAGCCAAGAAAACATTAAGATCCCTATGCAATAACATCACAGTGTACACACATACAATGACTCTGTGTACACATTCACACACATACACACTGCTACAAAACCTTTAGTACACTTCAAATGTCCCAGAACAACAGTGTTCATGTTACACTTTTAGTCAGACATCAAATCACTGCCTCTAATCTGCTGTGAGGATGTATTAACTACCTATGCAAGAGTGAGTTAAACGTTCAGGAAGGTTCTCCTGCACTGGGGCCGACAGGAATGTGAACGGCTATTTCCACACTATTAAACTACTAAAGAGAACAGCCCTTTGTGAACTAAGCCTGGAGTATGCTAAATGGCAGAGGCCAGAAGAGTTCAAGAAAACTAAAAATTTAGCAAAAAACCCCCGTCTCATCTCTTCGGAGCAGTGCTTGGTGCTGTTTAAATCTGCTAGTATAGACGCAGCCATTCTCAGGACATCATGCCTTCCTTCTGATTTCCATTGTGCGAGTCACTAATGCTGTCTCATTCAATGAAGTACACAAACTGAATGTTACTTTGTCAGCTGGCATGAGCAGAACCAGAAATAGTCATGGTTTGATGGACACAGAAGATGGCTGGCTCTTCTATTTAGGGAGAACAAGGCCACCATCACCTTCATAATGTTAAATTGGAGCACATTCAGCACAAGTAATGAGCATATGCTTTTGTTTTGGCTGATGAGGCATACTGATTAAGACATTTTTAACCAAGATCTATTTAACCTTAGTCTATTTTGTATATGATTGATTCATACACCCAAGCTGAAAATTAAAACAGCAAAATAAAAAGAAACTACTCTACCTGGTGGAAGTATCAACCTATGGAAACAAAAGTGCTCCTCCAGTAAGGATTGAGAGCAGCTCTCAACCACAGTGGCGTTTGAAGTACCTTCAGACTGAAGAGTGCCTTCAGCCAGCCCTCCACACTGAAAGCACATGGCTAATACATATCATCACTTCAAGCTCTGCAGAGCAACCTACAGCGCACAAAAGACTGGTTATTTCAGAAAACTTTCCAAAATAATCCAACCATACAAAAATGTACTGTCCTCCCTGAACTTATTCATGTCTGCCTCCTTTACTAGTTTTTTGAGCTCCTGTTTAGCAGTGAACATACTATAAAAAGAGCTGTGTGGCCCTGTCACGCTACTATGGAAAGCGCTGTAAACAGATCAAGCCTTGTTGAAATTAAATGACCCAAAATAAACTGTGGTGGAATGAGCACTGAAAACAGTGAGCAGATTAATCCAGCCCTCGATACCAAAATTAAATAAATTCTGAGACCAGCTTTCACTTTTTGGACCTACAATGGTGGCGGGAAAATGCCTATAAGCACCTTTTCATTCCTTTTTTAATAAATGTTCCATGTCCCTGGGAACTCCTGGTGAGATTCATTTCAGAGAGGAACCGGTCTGATTCCCAACTAGTGATCATTGTAAGAACAAAACTTCAAACTCGTAGTGTCACCTCAGTCAAATAGGACCCTGGACTTTTTTGTTTATTAAAATGCCAAATACAAGGTCTAACTGAGACAACAGCACATATCACCCAAGCAGCAGAACAGGCACACGACACGCAGGGGTATTCAACATGCTGGTTGGGTAACCATCTACTAACAGCCCACTTCGGATTCTTGAAAAAACTACTGTATTAGCAGGGCACCTCATAACAAATTCAGAGACAAAATCAAGTGCTTTAACTTTAGGATGCATCAGTATCAAGCCTCTGAAGCGAGGCTTGTTTCTTCACAGCTCTTAAAACCCCAGCTGTTCAGGAGCTGCTCCACAGACATTCAGTCCCCCCGGCACACAGCGGCACTAACTCTGTCAGTGGGATGAGGCAGGCAGCATGGAAAATAATCACTTCATACAACTTTTAACCTGCTCCCACATGTGAGTCAGAGTCCTGAAACTGAGGGTGCAGACAGACTGGTTTGAAACTTGGTCCCTAGAAACTCCCGTCCCGTGAAGTGCAAGTTATCAACAAGCACATCATAAGCTGTTGTGTACTTCCCATGAGAGTTCTCCCCAAAAAAATCACTTTCAATGAGCTCTGTCCTTATCTGCAGTGGATAATAAAGACAAACAGACATCAGATTAAATTCCCAGAACTCTGTTACTCCCCTCTTCCTGCAAGGGGGGAGTACCTATCTCTGCAAGTACCTATCTCTGACCTTTCATTTCTCTGCTTTTGTCGTCTGCAGCTAGCCTAGTCTAATGCATAGGACCACATTTCAGGCGGGTAATGGAAGGTTTTAGCAGAGAAACTACTTATCTACTGCTAATTATCCAGACTGGGAACATGCTGTGTCTCGCATCAGGGGTGTGCCACAGGCTTCATTCCAGTAAAGAAGTGGGAGAGGGAAAATGTGTACAAAGGAGCTGGCAACTCAAGAGGACTCCAGTGCCCATCACCCAAGCACAGCAACAAGAGGCTCCACTTCTGCAGAAGGTCTTGGGAACTGCTGCCTGAATGGTTTAGTATCAAAACCACGTCTCTTAACAAGCCATGTCACACTACTGACTATTTTTTTTAAATAGGTAGATTTCCCTACTAAGAACAATAGGTAGTTTGCCTAAAATCAATGGCACAAGACAGCCCACAGATGGGAATATATTAAAAAAACCTAGGTACATACTAAGAATTATTATTTCAAAATAAGCAAAATGAGGCAAGTGCAGAAGTAACACCCCATAACTTTGCATATTAAAATATTAAGAGCCTATTTCTTGTCTACAAGTTGTACGGCCACATCTCTGCCTTTAACATTTTACAAACCCACATCTTTCTTCAGTATTTTCCTATTGCTCCAACAGTAACAACAACAATAATAATTCATCCAGGCCCAGGCTGGGAATTGCTTATGCATAATAATGAGTTAGCTTTCACTTAATAAAATCATTTTCCACAAAAAGAAGATGTTTGAATAATAATTAAAAATTAAAAGAAGGCAAAATAATGTTTCTTTTAAGATGAGAATCAACTAATGCATCCACAAACATTTCGCTCAGGTACTGAATTCTGCTTTTAAGATGGGGGTCCATACATATTAGAATCACAGAATTATAGAACCATTTAGGCTGGAAAAGACCTTTAAGACAATCAAGTCCAACCATTACCCTAGGACTGCCAAGTTCACTACTAAACCATGTCACTGAGGGCCTCACCTACATGGTTTCTGAACACTTCCAGGGACGGTGATTCCACCACTGCCCTGAGCAGCCTGTTCCAACGCCTGAGCACTCTCTCTGTGAAAAAATGTTTTCTAATATCCAATCTAAACCTCCCCTGGCGCAGCTTGAGGCCTTTTCCTCTTGTCCTGTGACTTTTCACTTGGGAGAAGAATCCTTCCATTTACTGTATTTTACCAAACCCCTTGCAGACCTGTCTACGCTACAGGGTTTAGTTTGTTGTTGCTTTCAACACATACAAAGCTAGAATCCCATGGGTTTATTACAGAGGAGAACACCAGACAGCAGGCCATGGGTATACCACACACCTCTCACAATGTCAAGTCTCAGCTTCCCCATCTACCTGTTTTTACAGAAGGTCACTAATTCACCAAGTCCCGGCTTTTCAAGCTATCCCGTTAAACGAGCACATCCCAAAAGTCGCACGTCAAGATAGAAAGGGACAGCTTAGGGAAGGAGTTTTCACAGTGCTGCTAAGCAGGAGAAAGGGGAAGGTCTCTTTCTTCAAACCCTATGAATGAGTTCTTAGCATGCTTATCATAAAAGTCCCACTATTAAATGTCGCAGCCCCAATCTATACAGTCAATCCCACAGTGCTGTAAAACGCTTTTCTGCAGCATAATGTGGTGGGGGTTGTTGTTGTTTTGGTTTGGTTTTTTTGTTTGTTTGTTTTGCAAAAGGAGAGGATAATTCAGGTTGGAAGAGACCTCAAGAGGTCGCCAGTCCAACCCGCTCAAGAGCAAGGTCAGCCCTGGGGTCAGACCAGGTTGCTCCAGCCAGGTCTTGGATACCTCCAGAGGCGGAGCCTGCACAGCCTCTGTGAGCAAGGTAATCTACTGCTTGGGTGTCCTCTCAATGAAGATGATTTTCCTTATATTCAGACTGAACCTGTCCAGTTTTGGCTTACATCAACTGCCTCACATCCTCCCACCATGCACTGCTGTGAGGAGCTGGGCTGCACCTTTGGACAACCTTCTTCTCCTTGAAAGCTGCTCTTACAGGAGATGCATCAGCATGCAACATTGTCACGTCTTCTGTTAGTCTGCCCGTCTGAGGTTTGTACCTTGAGGGATATTTAGGTTTTTTTAAACCATACCAGCTAAATTAAGACTCCCTCTATGCTTTACCTCGTCCCCTGGGAAGACAACAGCCATGGTTACCTGCTTTACCAGAGCAGCAGCGTTATCTGTGTTATCTATCATCAAACTGATAAACTTATTTATATTTTCCTTAAATAGTTGAAATGAGGAAAGTCCAGCTTGAAGCTAAGCACACCAATCCAAAGTTAATTGATGCAATTTATTGATATTACTAGTGGGAAATAACAGAGCCCCAGCTCACAGCATTGCCTAACATCTGACTCCCAGCTTCCTCCTGTACCCCACCTCCCTCCTTCCTTCTCCTCCAGAACACCCTCCCACCTTTACTAACTATAGACCAGGAAACAACTCACATGATACATGTAACTTGCTCAAGCCGTGCATGTCCTAAAGGGCCAGCCAAGATGTGCACGTGGCCAACAGAGCACACTCCAAGCGGCTCAGTGCACGTTCTAGCCTCTTCCTTAACTGGGCAGTAATTTGGATCGCTCTCTTCCACCTAGACTCTGATTTTTGCATAACAAGTAAGAACTTTGTGGTATGTCTTTGAGATGTCTGCTTCTAGCAACTTCGCTTGAAATGGGCCAGGGTGTTCAGAAGCTATTAGGGTGTGAGGATGATGCCAGCGAGAATATGGGTACTGCAATTATGCAAAACCTGTTTCCTTAAGAAGACAAGCTAAATCTAACAAATGCAGATGAAATCGTATGATCCCTCAGGATTAAATATGCTTCTTAGAAGGCATCTGAGCAACTGGTCCTACAAGGGCAAACAGATTTTCTGGTTTCCTGCTACAGACTCTGAGATCTGAACATCTGCAGGAGTTAGAAAAGGTACACCCCAAGCCCTGTATTTTTTTTAAAGAGTAGTAATCACCTGATGCCACAATCAAGCGATTCCCCTCTCCTATTGGGGGAAAAAAAAAAGAAAATGCAATTTTTGGTACCATGTAGCTTCAGCAAACTTGCACATGCTTGTAATATCAGATCACATTTTAGTAAACTAATGCACTTGCAACTGCATGCATGCTGGTTAGCTATACATCACTTGCTTGATATTATTAGGTACCTGGAGATATTACATACTGTTCAAACCTTGGCAGAGGAAGAGCTAGCACAGGCTACTGCCTGGAGCGGTGGCAGCACACAGCAAGAATAGCCACAGAGACAGCAGTGTCAGCAGCTGTGGAGGTACCTAAGCTGTAAATAATCCTCTGGAAGAGTTTCTGACAAGAGCAGAAACTGTTTCTTCTTCCTTAGGATTCCTCCTCAGTAAACCCTCAGCAAATCCTGGTTGGGAACGTGTGTGGCCTCACCCAATCAATTTAACAATTTCACCATTGCATAAAACAGGAGCTTCTAAATTCCAATAATCCCGGGCTCCCTGGGGCTAAAAATAGACCCAGTCAATAGGAGGGCAGGGTATTTCGAGGTACTTAAGCTTCAGCTCCTGTGCATAGGCAGCCATACTAGCTCTACCACCCCCAAACATCCAGATCACATGTTATTTTTCAAGTGCAGAAATAGCAAAAAGGAAAAAAAAAAACATAAAGAAAACACCAACTGTCTATTCATATGCAGAGAGGAATGGTTCCTCTTGTTCTACAGGGCTTGCATTTACGTATTTTCATATATATTTTGGTACATGAAAGCTCAATCACCAACAGCACTTTAAATGCAAGGAAAAACACTAGAATTCAGTTTGGACTGAGTTAAAAAGTATTTTCCATCTAGTATCACAATGCGGGAATTGAATTTTCCTATGCAGAAAGTAAAAAAACCAGATACCTCCATTAAAGTATTCCCTTTGCACTTGTTATGAGTATGTACCATCTCACACAATCTGTAGGACTACAAATGCCCGCAGTTAAGCATATGTGCAAGGACTTAAGGGATTTAGTTAAGCCTCAAGAATGACTAGTCATAGATTTTTAAAAATGTAACTTAGCATTTTATTTCTTCCTTAAGGTATACAAAAAAGCTTCAAATCTTTTTTGAATTTTGCATAATTTGACACCTAGAGTATGTTGAATTGCAAATATAAATGCTTATGAAAACATGAGTCCTTTAGCCTAAGCAGAACTATATCTAATTTATAGAAAAAAATGGACATCGGAATAAGATCCCTTATCTTGAAAATGAGACATACTTGAACGATTTGAGGAAAAGAAAAACAATTTCTTATATACCTTACCAGCACAAAGACCTAAATGAAAAAATGTATTTCAGAAAACACAAGCATCTCCTGTATTACATCTGAAATATTCCAGCTGTTGGGTCTATTTTCCTGGGGGGAAAAAACCCAAAACCAAACATCAAAAAACCACACAAAACTAACTTAAAAACTCAGCGGAGAAATTAATTCTGTATTTCTAAAGCCACCTTGCAAGTCCACCCACCGAAGTCAGTGAGTGTGCATACATATTTATACGCACCTACGCACTTCCGCTTCAAGAAAAAATAGAAAGCAAATTCACTTTCTTACTTTAAAGTAGAAAAGAAATAGAAGGCAAAAAATTCTCAGGTGACTTCAGCTCCATTCAGTTTCTAACAGCCTAAGAAAACCCATTAGGTGCTCTTCTAATGATTTCTATTATTTGTAAGAAACTAAAAGCTGGTAAAATAAAAATGATCATTTTATTCATAAAGTTGGAAAACAAGAACTGCCTGTAACCAATGTAAAAAATAGAAAAATCTTGAAGAAAAATGGAAGCCTTATAAAAAGATGGAGTGTCGAAATGATGTAAGAGTCTTAACACTAAAGACTTAATAGGAGATATTTATTTAAATGGAAAAAGACAAAATGTTCTACTGAAGAGCACATTTGCAATGCACAAAGAGCTCAGAGTGTCTCAAGATGCACTTTCAAACAAATGTTGAGAAGGATGGCTGTAGAGAATGGTTTAATAATTTGCCTTACAATATCAAGGGAAATGTACTCAATATTAGATTGCTCAGAAGAGAGAGAACTCAAGCAGGTATTACAGATGCCAAATAAAAAAGGACACTTATGAAACTGTAAGTCGTTTGACAAATATCCTTGAAATTACTCTAACAATTAAGACAACAAATATTCAGACAAAGAAACAACAGTTTAAACCAGCACCAATTTATTTCATTTTTGTGTTTACTGCCTTGAAAATAATTTGAGAATAATAGGAAAATAAAGATTATTTCTTCTCCAATTACATAGCTCTTTTTTCTTTTTCTATTTTTCCCATCACTGGCACTCAAAATCTAAACCAGTTATTTCTGTTTAGCTTCACGTTTGCCTACCAGCGTCGATCAGTACATCACAAGCAACTGTAGACAACCCTCAATATAAATCTTCACTCTAATGCACAGACGCAAGTTTCATGGAACAAGAGGCTGTGTAGGGGAAGACCTCTACAGAACAAACATGAAGAAAGCAGAGGGAAGTGTGACCTCACTTAGTTAAAATTCCTTGAATGTCTCATTTCTATTACATAGGTGGTGAGACTCTTCACAGGATGTCTTACGCAGGTTCTAACCAACGTACAGTTCCTCCCATGGAAGGTGTAGATGCAGCCATGCAACTCAAGACAGGCTGCAGCAGCAAGGCAGTGGTTTATGCCCTCCAACTCTGCCTGTTCAGAGCAGTCAACATATTTTCAGGTTCCTGCGTTATAGAAAAAATGTATAAAACCTTTATGGAGTCTCAATACAGCATTACATACAGCTAACCGGTGGCTCAGCAGCTTTAATGCACCCACTCATCACAAGGATAGAGTGGTTTTGTCAAAGTCAGAAGAGAGCTGTGTAAATTGCAGGTGGGACCACAGAGTAACTCAAGGTGACATGGATTTTCTGCTGGTAAACAACATACTCCACCATTAAGTTTAACTTGACTAAACTATAAAAGAAGGCAAGGGCTTGGAAAGCGGCAATTTTCTTCAACTTTTCTCAGTATCTGAAGAGCAGACAAAAACAGCCATTCCAGAAGTAATGCCAGTAAAGGAAGGTAAGTTGTTTGACTGCAGGTCACCTGGCAAGAGAAAAGGCAACAGCAGTGTAGCAGAACAGCAGAAAACCAAGCAAGAATACAGGCATGGCCTGGTGCCACTTCCTGACATACCTCCTTCTTCCCCTCCTTTACAATTCCCATAAAAGCTTCAAGCATTTGTATGCTGACTTTAATGCAAGCTTGCTCATACAAACTGGACTAAGATTAAACTCCCTTGGTTTGGAAACAACTCTTTGCAGTGAAAAGGTAGGCAAAGATAACTGCAGAACTGACAGTCAAGCCCTGAGACAACCTATCTCTCTCTCGGTGGCCTGCGAAGGAAAGCCATGATGTCTCAGCATATGGAGCATATCCCTCCAGCATCCATACCACTTGTTTTCCACTGTAACTGGGCATAAAAAGAAAAGAGTGAGAAGTGAGGACAGGTCTTCGCTGCTGGCATGCCCGTGAGGCCAAATGGTGAGCAGCCCAGTAAAGACGAGGCAATAGGCTGGTATGCTGACCATGGTTCTCTCAGCAACACAGC
>NW_009943413.1:62709-73743 GCF_000696875.1 Nestor notabilis
CATGCCTCAGAAAAAGACATAAAATCAGTTACATGGTATCAAAAAGCAGCAGGAGACGTGCCTTGGCAGCAAGGAGCCTGGCTAACCAGATCAGAAGGAAATGGGAAGAGAGCGCTGTAAAACTGACCGTTAGCCTCCTGCAGCAAGTCACCTGCCCAAGGGAGCCTTGAGAAGATGTTTCATTTGAGAGTAGCAGTGAATCAAGAGATTTGGAAAAGGCCCATTACTTGCAAGAGTCCCACATCATGGAAAAGATCATCAGCATAATGTAGCAAGTCCCTTATGTACCAAGAGACCCCAGTGTTGTGTTATGGAGAAGGACGGACCTAATGAATCAGGAGCAAGCAAGGACACACCTTGGCTACTGGTGTGTCAAATCCCCCAGCTCTCGAGCTGGACGCCCAGCCGCCATGAACTGCTATAGGGGCGACCTGATCTGCTGCTGGCGAGTCCCTCTGCCACTCTTCACAGGATGCTTTCACCCTGGCCAGGCCACCTCGCACCCAAATGACACACCAGGGCTCCTAGTCTCTGTGTGGCTTGCCTGTTGGGCAAGTCTATGTGTGTCTCTTCCCTGTTGGGGACTGCACACTTTCTTGGCCAATTGCTTCACGAACAAAAGGAAAAAGCAAGGGCCCAGTTACACACACAACCTGCCTTCCACTGCAGAGGAGTGTTTACTCACCCTCCGCGCAGTGCTGGAACTGCGTTATTAATAAATCATGGGCTTCGCTCCTGGGATGAGCCAGCGAGGGCTGGAGTCTGACACCAGCTCTCAACTCACTGACTGGGAAGTTCTTGAAAACACACAGAAACTTCTCGGTGGTTTAGAAACTCCGTTTATTTGGAGCTGCATTAAAAAGCACAAATTCAAGAAAAGCTCCTTAAAATGAAAATATATTTACATTTCCAAAGAAGAGTCACACGTAAAATTCCCCGTACTCTCTATAACCTCATGAGAAGCGGCAAACAAATTATCAAGATGAAAAGACACCATACCACTGTGGGACCACCTACAGAGAGCAACCAAGCGTGCCTGACCTGAAAAGCAAAAGGTAAGCAGGCACCTTTCTAGCCTTTTCTATACTCAGCCCATGCTCCTCCTCTTCTGGGAATTGGTTTCTTAACATCAGTGATAGGTTTCAGTTTCTCTCTTTTCTTGCAGCCCAACATACCTCAGATTACCTTCTTCAGGCAATGGGGAAACCAGCGCTACTAGCAGGAGGGGCACTGAGACCCCTGCACTGAAGAAGCAGGACATGAGAATTATCAGTGTGAAATATCCAGAAAAACAACAAACTAAATCACCTTAAAAAAATCAGGGACAGGAGGAGGGTGGCAAGAGGTTCAGAAATTCAAGCAAGAACAAAGAATGAAGTCTTGGCATCCAAGTAACCCCCCAGAAGCCCTTCTCTTTTTGCTGAAGGGCTATCTGGCCCCCTCCACCTCATATTAGGAAGCTTCTAGAAAATCCAGCAAAAATAGCAAGAAGTATAATGCAGTTACATTTATCTCAAATGGTGGCTTACAGAATTAGGCAACTAAATCACGGTTATGAGAGAAGATAAAACACATTAGGATGTCTTATTACCTTCCTTGAATACTATATTCAACTAAGTACTAGAATACGTGATTGTGGTCTTGAAAGTGCTTATACATTCTCAATACCGTGTTGAAGGAGCAGATAATTACTCTCTTCCTTGAGACAAATTCAGCACCGACCAAATAAAATTCTAGGTTAATCTCAAATTAAAATAGTGCCTCTAGGTTTCCCAAGGCATATATCCTTGACTGCACACATTGGACTGCCCACCATTTATTATACTGCAACGACATTGTCAGTGCATTCTGATGTCCATGGCACCTGTCTTCACCAGTGCTATGAGTAGATTCAGTGATACCAACCTCAATTGCATGACCGCATCTACTATTTTACTCAGCCTTCTTTCCCAGATAGCATACAGGCAGCTGAATGGTATTTCTTAGCCAGTGGGTAGTAGTAGAGTAGAACTCTAATTCATGTTCATCTATCTCCTGGCCTGAATGCAAGAAATTTATTTCCTTTTGGGTTTATCCATAGGGCTGGCTCTATAGGAACACATTAGGAATGTTAAAAGTACTAATGGATTTCTCGATCTTCTTGTGAGACTAGACACCATCACTTCCACTCTGCACAGAATAAACAGACCAAATACGATTAAAGGGCTGAGAAGTGCCTGCAGTTTTCAGCTGCAGATCTCTGCCCTCCTTCCACTTTGCTGTTGCATCAGCATGGCACATGCAGGTGGTCCATGAGACTCGTACTGGTCATCTCAGCTTTCCTTTCCTCACCTACAGCATTCACAGAATCACAGAATGGTTTGGGTTGGAAGAGATCTTAAAGATCATCTAGTTCCAACCCCTCTGCCATGCGCAGGACACCTTCCCCTAGACAAGGTTGCTCAACTGGTGCCAGTGCCTCACCTCCCTCACAGTAAAGAATTTCTACCTAATACCTAATCTAAATCTACCCTCTCTTTCAGCTTAAATCCATCATCCCTTTGTCCTATTGCTACAGGCCCATGTAAAAAGTCCCTCTCCAGATTTCTTATAGGCTCCCCTTAGGCACTGGAAGACTGCCAGGTCGTCTCCCCAAAGCCTTCTCTTCTCCAGGCTGAACAAGGCCAACTCTCTCAGTCTATCTTCATAGCAGAGGTGCTTCAGCCCTCTGATCATCTTTGTGGCCCTCCTCTGGGCTCACTAAAGCAGGTTGAGGGCCCCAGAGCTGGATGCAGTACTGCAGGAGGGGTTCTCATGACAGTGTAGTAGAGGAGGAGAATCACCTCCTTTGACCTGCTGGACACGCTTCTTTTGATGCAGTCCAGCATACAGTTGGCTTTCTGGGCTACAAGCGCACATTGCTGGGTCACACTGAGCTTCTCGTCTACCAACACTGTAAGTTCTTCCCCTCAGGGCTGCTCTCAATCCATTCCAGTTGTGGAATAGCGCTGGCTCTTCCCCACTCCCAGCACCAGCACGTGACACCAGACAGAGCAAACACAAAGAGTGCTGTGCTTGGTCCTTGGTCTAAAGCCAGCCCAGTGTGCATGAGCCTATCTGATCTGCACAGCAACCTCTGCCAGGCATGCATCGATGGAGAGTTTTCACACTTACAAAATGACCAAATGTGGGTGAAATCTCACAAAAACAGCATAAGGCAAATTACTGATGTCAGAGCAACCTTCTGCTGCTAGATCCCAAGGTTCAGCTGTAAACAATGAAAAATCAAGTTTAGCACTGAACCAGTTTTAAGAAATAAGAAGGGAAAACAAGGTATTTACGTCTCAGCTGTTCTTCAAAAACGGTTGAAGTGTTTAACTGAAACTTTAAATAAACACTCTGAGTCAGTCACTTGCACAGCTCAGATAATTGTATTTTGAGAGACTTAGAAACCGCAGAAAAGGAGGATATTATTTGGAAAGTGGTGGGCAAGATTAAATCCAGGTGATGATGATGGCACACTGTTGGTAATAAAACACTCATGCGTGCCTCATCAACACATCCAACCAAAGGCTAATGATTGCAGGAACTCCAAGCACTTATGTGTACAGAATGTAAAAGTATTTGAAAACAATGACAGTAAACAAAACATTGAGTAACATGTTAAAAATGAAATCTGATGAACCATTAATTCAGAAATATTTTAATGCACGTAGTCATTACATGTCCCGGCTGATGAATTCTGCAGACACAAAGTTACTGAACAGCGTTTTGAAGAATATAATGCCTACAAGCATCTAAACATCATTTTAAAGCAAACCATGTACTGGCATACCAAGACTTCCCAGTGTCATAGCAAAGCCCTAATGATTTATGTAGAAAGAAGTCATGACCATTTGTCTTTAACCAGGATGATTTCTCTGATTTGCTTTCTTCAGCATTTTGAAGATGGTACCTTCCCACCCCTAACTCTTAGCAGGTAAAAGAAGTTCATCAAGTATTGACAGGCTGTTAAAAGATCTATTATAAAATGTGCAAACCCGCTTGGATAAAGGATCCATGTTTGTGACTTGTTCTTCCTTCCCCTTAAAGTTTCTACAGGAGACAAGCAGACTCCCCTGAAACAGTGACAAATTAAACTGCTTTCAGTGTCTATCTCCTGCAAGCCTTCGCAAGTTTGGCACCATTCTCATCTGTTTCTCAGGAGAAACTAACACAGGGTCTGAAATAGTGTTCTCCAAACAGGAACCAAAGGACCACATAATTTATGACTTTCCTTTGTGGGTAAAGTGTTTTCACTGCCTGCTCCTTATCTGAGCAGCAGTCACAAGATGGAGATTCCCATCAAACATCTTTTTGTCAAATGATTCCCTTTGTTTTGGTGCCAAGGAGGAGGAGGCAGGATGTGGACAGAAGCCAAGGGCATAGCCAAGGCTTCCAACACTGCTTTTTACTCCAAATTGACAAGAACAACCAAGTGAGAAACTCCAGGTGAAGATGACACCACCTGCAGTTGACAGACGTTTTTCCCTCTCTGCTCCCAGGCAGGAGTGGAGAGATCAGAAGCCAGATAACTTTCCTCTCTGGAGCAGCAAGGAGAAGGGGACCACAACCACCACGTCCTCAAAACTGGACACAGACTCTGAGAAGGTATCTGGCTTACCACCTCACCTGGCAGCATGGCTTAACCATGCCTTCATCATTCCCAGGAGAATCATTCATCACAGCTACATTGCAGGATTTTGGTTTAAATCTTCTTTATAAATGTCACAAGGCTGAAGAGCGTATCAAAACTAAAATTCCACAAAACAAACCAAAGTTTTATGGAAGAAAAAAAATGCACAATGATCTCATGCTTTTCACAAGAGTGGCTCTTTCACAGCCAGGAACCATGAAGTATTTGTTTCTATTTTCTATTTTTATTTGTCTGATATGCACATCACAAAGGGATTACAATTGTTGTGGCACATCAAATTCAATTTGAAGGGCATTTAGGTTAAAATGTAGTATGGTATGTAACGTTAATCGTAATTGAAACAATCTTGACTCAGATTTTCCAAAAAGCCTTTGTAATTGCAGACAGTCTGGAAAATAAGTATTTAAATGGCCAAATCAGTAGGGTTTTTTTCCCATCCTGCTGCTTCTCAGTGAAGAAAAATTGTGATGGATGAGTACCATTCATGAGGAGAAATAGTCAAAATATGAGATCACTAACCAGCATCTAGACAGGGTTTAACCAACTCCCTTGTTTAATCACTGGGGATTCAGTGTTTGGATGGAGAGCAGGTGGGAGGGAGTTTAGATGATTCTGTGAAGTTAACACTAACATGTTAAAAGCATTTTAAAACATTTTAACCAGCCTCTAGTACCTAGAAATATTCATCATGGGTTTCCAGCACAGCAGAGAGAGAGACCCTCTCAACCAACAGACACTGTGTGAATGCTTGAGTATGTAGCACTAAAAGCTATTTTGCCATGTTAGCATGACAAAGGCTAGAGCTTTCTTTGTCAAATGTAATGAAAAATCATGCCCAAAAGATACAGCTCCTAATACAAGCTGCCGTTTACCTCCTACCACTCATTCACAAGGCAGCCTGTAAAATACCACTCTTCAGGCTATTAAATCCCTAGACTATACTACTTAGTAAATAAATAAAACAGTAAAAATCAAAATGAAAGATCTATTTTCAAAGATGTTTTCACAATTTCAGGATGGTCTTGGGGCACATAAACTGCTCTGTAGGGGTAAGTATCAGGGTACCAAAAAACACAGTATGGGAACCTAAAACTCATTAGGAATCCTCTGGAAGACCTTTAAGTTAGATGGAGCATCTTCATATGAGGGCAAAGCTCTGAACCTAGGCACTGCTAAATAGATCACAAGCACACGGATAAAACATGCAGAAGGTCGGAAGGACTGCACTCATCTCCTCTCATTGGTAGGCAAACCACACACTACAGGATATTATTTTACAGGCAGACCAACCACATAGAAAAAGTGAGATTTTTATAAAGGTATCTCTGTACCACTAAAGATAGGGCCTCTGATGCAGAGATTACTTTGGAGATGAGTTAAATAGGAATGCACTCCAAGCACTTAATTATTAGCTTTAGAAGTACTTAGTTCCATTTGTTTTCATAGATTTTTAGATACCTTAAAAGTAGACTGATTATAAGTATCTTGCCTTCCTACAGCAGATCATGTCAAATATAGTAAATAATCTCGATCTTCCTTGGCAAGTAACTTCAGTAAAAAGGAAGAGACTGCCAATGGGGAAAACATCTTTTAATGAATTTTAAATTGACATTAAGACTACAGCAGCGCTGTTAACATTTTTAAAGAAAATTATCTCCTCCAGTAGATGTCACAGAGCTTTTTATTTATTTTACTTTACCATCCCACACTGAAAGCCCAGAATTTTATCAGCAAGTATTTATCAAGAGTTCTTCTCTGCAACGGTTGTCCCAAAGTTTCAGTGAATAGAGAACGCCAAACTAGCTTTAAATGTCAAGTCTGCTTTAAGAGGAAGAAAACCAGTGAATTCTCAGCATATCGAGGCCTCAATAGAAGGTTCATCATATGTACAACCACCCACTATACTGTAGACCACGCATTATTAGCTTTCCCATGCTATAATCCTGAGAACAATGAAATAAAAAGACAGCAAAGAATGGGGATGCATGCCCAAAGGATTCCCTTGGCTGGTTGCATTTAACAAACAAAGTGTTCAGTTTTAACTAGTTAAGGAACATTTGATTAGCATATCATAGCGAAACCAAAGAAAAGGTAAGAGCTATGAAAAACCTTTTCAAACATCAAACAGAAATGAAACAAGCTTATAAACAGAGTTGCCTGCAAGCAAACAATTTCTGGAATGTACTGGGGGAAGCAAAGGAGAATCCCACAACAAAGGAGACTGCAAAAGCCAACCCAATTTAACAAGTGGAATTACCAGTTTGGAGACTGCATGGAAACAATGCAAAAACACCACCAAGTCTGATACAAAGAACTTTTCTTAGCATTTAACAAAACCCCCCAACATAAAGGCCAACATAACGGCCACCAATCACTAGGTAATTAAATATGGCTTTTTGGAAATACAAAGCCTTACAGAGTTGTTAACTACTCACAGAGTACTAGAATTAATGAGGAACTGAAGGTCTCTAAGAGTGAAGCTGAACAATTTCAGATACATCTGATCACAGTTGGAAAATGTTGAGCTATTTGAGTACCAGACAACAATTTACATATCATCAAACAGCTGGCTGCCAATTTATCATGTACTTCTCGCAGACATGCAAAGAGCAGATAACCTATGAAGACCTATAAAACATGATTCTAATAATTTAACTCTACCTTCTATGCTTGCTATTAAAAACAAACTCACATACACAGTAGACCCTAGATGTACAACAAAGTATTTTTCAGGTATCTCTGACTACAGCTAAAAGGACAATGACAACCCTGCTACGATGGGAATGTGATGGTTACACCACTGCTCTCCAGCACTCTAAAAACCTCCACAAACTCCCTAATGCTTTAGGGGAGTACGGGTAACCGAGCATTCACCAGTCTGGGAATGAGACAGTAATTCTGTGACATTTTTCCATGCCTGTGCATGGCCCAAGCAGGTATCACAGCTCACGGATCCAAGCAGTGAGCTGTCTACGGAGGCCAGTAAAATCCCTCACTGGTGGACATCACACAGTACTTCACAACCATATTCAATGCCCCCAGTTCCCATTGCCTCTTCCCACATGGACAGAGGGATTATCTAGAGTGGCTCTGAGTAGCTGTACTGGAAGGTGTGGGATTGCTGGTGATGCCTACAAGCCAATGCCCATCTCTGAGGACCCAGCAGAAAAGACAGCGAAGGACCCTATCGAAAACAACCCAATCTCCCTCACTTTAGCACTGGCAGATCTTGCAAAACATGGGGTGGGCCAGCCTGAGCTTGTGTGTTCAAATAATTAGGTATACATAAACACCTATTTTAATGGTCTTCAGATAAACATAATCTTTTGTTTGGAAAGGTAACTTATATATAAAACAAACTGCATCGGGTCTTTTCTTCTGCTCATGCTCATGAATAGATTAGGGACTAATGCTAGTATTCCTACATATCTTCAGCTGGCCTATAGCTAGAAAAAGTAAATTCATATTCTAGCAGTTAAATTTTTTCTTTGTTTAAACCTGAAACTAAAATATATGTTGGCATTCATTAAAATGAATTTGCTTCAAGGACAGCGGAGTCTGATAAAAATATACTGCCTGTTGGCTAGTTTGCCATCAACAGAGAAGTGAAAATTGCTATTCCAAGTACCACAGCCAGGAAGTATTTAGGACAGATATTCAGCCAACTTCAACTAACTCCTGAGCAACAAGTCAACAAAGCTCCATATCTATAAATGCTCTGACAATTTATGATGTTAGAATCAAGGTTTTCTAAATTTCTAGCTCCTTTTAAAAATATAATAAAGAATGTCCAGGTAGAAGGTGAATGCATCAAAAAATAAATTAAAAAAAACCAAACCCTTAAGTGAAAATCACTTAGTTTTAACCTTGGGGAAAATAACTGAATCAGATGATTGTGCATGTAGTTACAAAATCAGTTCTGACAACTAAATGGGCAAAAGTACAGTCTAATCTTGATGTCCAAATGTAGGAATTGATTGGAAATTTTGTGAACACAAATCCTAATCCCAAGAAAACTTTCACCTTTACCATGTGGTAAACATAAAATGGCAGTGTGAACAGGTAAAATTAATGCCCCGGAACCTTAAAAGACCTCAGTCTAAGGCTGTTGTTGTAAGACCATCTTCATTAGTCTAATGTCATTAATAACATTATTTCTATGATTCCCAGCCATGTCTGGGCTCACTGTAGCATAGCACAAACCTGTTATTGACTTAAGAGGTATATGAATTAAGAACACACATACACAAAAAAACAAAACAAAAAAAAAGAAAAAGAAAAGAACACTAACTTTTTATTATTCTACATATTGAAAGGAAAAAATAAGGATCAAAATTAATGTCATAACATCATTGTTTCAAAAAGAAGGTGTGAGAAGTTGCAGTTGTGAGCCCTTAAAGTTTTGCTAAACTGAATATTAATAAAACATTTACCATCTACAATTTTGATAAAGCATTATGGAATTTGGACCCTCCCTTTCCCCAGTTCTCTCCTATTCCCTTTCCTGAGTAGTGCGAACAACAGCTTCCAAGTCTTAGGCAGAATTTGTTCCCCTCTGGCACCCCTTCTTTCCCTCCAGAGTGCAAGCTGGGGTAGTTCCCCTCTTTTTCAGCTGCTTTTCTCCTCTTCAAACATCCAGCCCTCCTGCAAGTCACAAACTTCACTGCAACACACACTTACTGCCTCTGCACTCAGCAGAAGGTTACAATTAGGAACACTTTTGTAATTACTTAGATGAGCTGTTGTACACCTCTGAATTTGTCTTCATATTCTCAAGAGCAAACCGCAGACTCCACTTACTCAAGAGCCACTGCAGCTGCATACAAGTAAATAAATAAAAATCACTTTTTCTGACAAATGATTCAGCGTTTAAGAAAATAAAACCAGCTGTACTGTGTTAGACCAAGGTCCATCCAGCCCAGTATCCTGTTTCCAAAAGCAGTCAGCAGCAGATGCCTAGGGAGTAGCATAAGAACAAGGAAACCATTTAATGATATATATTGAAAATATTTTTCACGTATCCTTGATGGAAAACAGAGACGGAATTTTGACAGAAAAGGGAAAAAAAGCAAAAGAAAACAGAGTCCAACACAGACACCCTTTGCAAAAGCATGAAACATTCCTTTCAAAATGAAAAGAGAACTGAGGGGAAGATAAATCTTACAAATGTCCTTTTTTTTTTTTTTTTTACCCCAGAGAAGCCCACAGAAGCAAGAAAAACTCAGGATCTCACTTGCTATTCACAGAAACAGTGTAAACACAGACTGATGCACATCACTGGACAGATAATTTTTAATAACCCTTGACTGTGTCAATGGCTTTTCGAAAGGGTCCTCATGGAAACCTACAGGTAGGAGTCCATGTCATGGTATCACAGCTGAGAGCTCCCGAAGTATTTAAATTAATGGATTTATAAATACAGCTCCAAAAAGTATACACCTCAGACAGAGGGAAAGCCTGTTCCACTTAACTCCCCAGGCAGGGGAACAACCTTTAAGGCACCATACTGGACACAGGCAAAACAGGCTGCGCTCCAGAGAAATACAGAAAATGTGGGGACAGTGAAGTGTCCCATGAAAGCAACTGGAGGTTTACAACTGGCTTAGTTGGGCATGGGATCAGTCCCAGAAGAAGTTACCCATGGGGTCATAGGCTGGAGGGGCTATAAAGCCACAGATGCAGAAACCAACTGCTTTGATTACCCTGTTAAGCTTCCTATCTCCAGGACACCAAATCTGTGTTTTTCAGAAATTACAGATAAGCTAATGAAACATGTCCGATGACTCAAGCTCATTTGGCAATGGGAAGATAAAAGAACCAGGGTATGATAGAAGATGAAGACCTTCCAGAGGATGAGAACCAGTAAGAAAGAACAAAGTATTCCTAGCCAGCAATACGAACCCCCCACACCAGTGGAGACACAGACAGGAAGGTGTTCAGCTGTAACCTGGGGATGGAGCTGGTCATGGCAAAGGAGAACACCATGGATGCTTTGATCAAACGCTGACTGATGGTGGAGATACTGATGTGACAAACTGTGGAAAAGGCAATCACAGCCCCAAGGATTTATCAAACAAGGACTGCCTAGGACAGGCAGCAAGCTGCTGTGGCAAGCCTTCTCTTGTGGCGAATGCCTACTAGCAATGCTGTGCATGCTTCTGGTCACCAACATACACATAAGATGGATTTGGCCTTAAAGCAGGCACAGGCAAGGGCTGCCAAGGTGACTCAAAGAAAGGGAAGCCTGTCTTACAAGCAGAGAAATAGAGTGTGGTGGGGTTTTTTGGCTGAGGAGGGGTATGCCTCTTTCCACTGAACATCCCAGAAGTAGTCTGGGTGGCCGGGAAAGGCAGCAGGAA
>NW_009943413.1:73774-112169 GCF_000696875.1 Nestor notabilis
TTCAGCTGCAGAATAACAATGACATTCAGCTGGAGGGAGGTAAACTGGCATTGAATAAATCCACACTGGAAATGAGAAGAATGCACATGAAAAGTGAAGCTATAGGAAAGTCTTCTGATAGAAGCACAAAAATACCCTTCCAAAAAACTCTACCCACGTTCAATATGGAGATTAGTAAATAACTTTAGTGAGGAGATGACGTGGCTGCCCATGATAAAGAACTCTCTTGCAGTGCAAATCAGCACTTGTAACCCACTCTCTGCAGCATAGCACCGGGCTTTGGGTGCAGCTGCAACGTGGCTAGGCGATCTCTCTCACTCAAGGGGCTTCTCATGCAACCTGCCCCGACTCTGGAGAGCCCACCTGTAGCCATCTGTGCCAACAGCTCAAAAGGGAGAGACCTGACTCTAATGTGTAACTAAATAAAATTTAAGCATGTCCTCTCCACATTCTTTAGGGAAGAGAAAGGATATTAAAGTTACTGTATTTAGAATCACAGAATAGTTAGGGTTGGAAAGGACCTTAAGATCATCTAGTTCCAACCCCCCTGCCATGAGCAGGGACATCACACACTAAACTATGTCACCCAAGGCTCTGTCCAGCCTGGCCTTTAACGCCTCCAGGGTTGGAGCATTCACAACTTCCTTGGGCAACCTATTCCAGTGCCTCACCACCCTCACTGTGAAGAACTTCTTCCTTATATCTAACCTAAAGTTCCCCTGTTTAAGTTTAAAGCCATTACCCCTTGTCCTACCCCTAGAGTCCCTAATGAAGAGTCCCTCCCCAGCATCCTTATATTCATAAATTATGTTTATCTATTTAAACTGGGGTCTTAACTGCACACAGTATGCTCATAAGAAATGCAAAGCCAAAATTAATAACCTAATGAATTCTAATAACTATCCTGCAGACGCCATATCAGAAAGTTTCAGTCCTTCCTTTAGATCAGTTAAGGTCTTTTTTAATTTTTCTGTCTATAGTTGCACAGCAAATTTTTATTCCATATATTAATGCTGTTCTCCAAGTCAGTCTGAATTAAATGACCAAGCCAGAGAACATGCAATACTATCTAAACACCATCACAACAGCACTCTCTGTACCTGGTGGGTTTTCATCATCATACCAGAAAACAGGGAGTTTATAGAGACGGTTGCTTCAAGTTAGGTGCAACAGCAGCGCATAGTTCTGCCCGCAGCTTTTCCCTTTCTACATGCCCGCTTTATCATTGGAAACGTCACTGAAAAAGAGGACAATAAACTGTCTTGTCCTCTCTGTGGTCTCCTCCTGGCATCCCCAGGGATGCAGGGCACCAGCATCTACTGCTGGGTTCTGTTACCTTACCAGCGTCACCCTCTCTTCATTTGGGTTGCTCTACTCGCATCTCATTTCAAGCAATAAAGCAATCTCGGATCACAAGCACACTGGGATCAGCAAAACCTGTTAGGTCCAGCAGTTAATTAACTTCTGTTAAACTGAACCAAAACCCATGATTTCTTTATGGCATCTAAAGAAGCTACACATTTATTAATTTATTGTGCTACTTTTCCATTTGATGTTTCCACATCTCTATCAATAATTAAGTCAATCAACTAAACAGAATTTGGCCATGTATACAGATACGTTATGAATTAATCGACCTTCGCTTGCCACTTAATTAGCCAGTGATAGTATTTCTCATTTCACATAAAAAACTTCCTGGCTACTTTCACACCCCTGATTCTCACGTTCATCACTGAGATGCACAGCTGCTTTATAGCAAATCAAAGCACACCAAGATACAACTGACACAGATCACAGCGGATCTTTCTGAAACATCCAGGACTGAAAGGCAAATAACTAATTAGAAAGAACAGCCTTATTCAATTATCTAATAATAAACTCCCTTGCTCATTAAACACACTACATATAGCGTAACAGCTGGCATGCTGAAATATCTGATGAAGGAAAATCTGCTTATAGTATTGTTGGTGCTTTAGGGAAAGCTGGCTAAATCTGTTTGGGTTTTGGCTTGGTTATTTTTTTCTTTAGTAGTACTTGTTTAATAGATCATCTATGCATGGAACAATGGAGATCTTAATTACACCGCAAAAATGTCAAGAGCAAACATCTCTCAGGCCAGCCTCAAGTAATGCCAAAGACCAGCTTCCTCTTACACCAGGATACAGGAAGAGCCTTGTAGGCTGCTGTCCTGAAAACAAAAAGAGATGCTCAGGACAAAATGGCATATGGTTCTTACATAAAACATAGTCACCTCTGGTTCCAGGACAGTTTTCACTTGTTCTCATCAAGTGGCTATCTAAAGAAAAAAAAAAGCCTCAAGAAACCTAGCAGCAGAGATGATAACTGCAAACTCCCTCTTCCCAGAGGAGTCTACTCTAGTGTGTTACACCTTCTGTTGCTCTCTCTTACTGCCTTTCATAATTTCTGTGGTGCTTTCTATAGAACAGACGGCTTCAGTGAGGGATGTCACCTTCCCCACCTATCATCCAGGATCCTTTCACTGCCTTGCACGCTCATCTAAAGTAAGAGCTAAATCTGCATTCCTAATGGAAATTTCCTTCTCCCTGAAAAAAAAAAGAAGGGAAGTACCAATGACTTGGTAAGATAAACCTGCTATTTGAAAAGATTAAAAAAGGAAAGTATCATGAAAACTACACCTAACAAGCAAGCAGAGGCTAAAGGTAAGAGGGAATGACTGCAAACAGTTCTCTGCTACAGCTCTGCTCAGCACAAAGACTGCTACTATCATTAAATGGGTAGTGCTGCAAGCACTGGCACAAATGAAGGCAGGAGCTTTACGCATTTGATTGCACACCCTAAAACCTGGGTTCCTTGTGGTTAACTGAGTTTTAAGGATGCCCTATTACCTGCACTCTCTAAGAAGCTCTTCTTTCATTTGGCAGGGCTTATAGGTCTCTCCCTCTTTCTCCACTATTTGGCTGCCTGTTTTTACAAAACTTGTAGGAACTTTTTTATCCTTGAGACTATGATCTTTTTGTCAAACTTGGCTGACAATCCAGTGGGTTCACAAGTCAGTGGAAAAGGAGGGAAAGATAGACAGCCTGACTCCATAAGACTCATTTCCTCAAGAATCCAGGATAAAACCAATTATAGCCAGAAGGTTCAATTAGAGAAAAAGAACCATAGAATTTCCTGCACTTCGAACACAAACCAGTCCATGCATACTAATCAGCTAGCACTGCTTTCACTGAAGGAATGAGTTTTGCAGCAAATTAGTATTTGTATTGATTTATATGGAGGACTGTTGCAGGCTGGAACATCAACAGCACCAACATGTTCAGCAAGAAGCATAAAATCAGTTACCAGCACCATACTTTACAGATGCTCACAGTATGTCCGTAGCTACACCCACACACTTCCATCTCTGCACACGCAAAGCCCATGTATTCATTTTTAATAACCCTGACAGATACTGTATGACTCTATGAAGCATACAGGTAAAATGCATTTCGGAAGTAGCCTGCATTTTCCCAAGTAACAAGTGATAGGTCCCAAGCTGCGCCAGGGGAGGTTTAGATTGGATATTAGGAAAAACGTCTCCACCAAGAGGGTGCTCAGGCATTGGAACAGGCTGCCCAGGGCAGTGGTGGAATCACTGTCCTGAAAGTGTTCAAAAACCGTGTAGACGAGGCCCTCAGTGACATGGTTTAGTGGTGGACTTGGCAGTCCTGAGGGAACAGTTGGACTTGATGATCTTAAAGGTCTTTTCCAACCTAGTTGAAACTATGACTCGTGACATTCATTGTTATCTACTATTTTAGGAAAATCACCATTAAGATACTCTTTGAAAAGAAAGTATTTTTTCCCATTTTGTATCAGAAACTAACTACATACATATTTGATGGCACTTGACATATGTTCATGTGCAAATGAAGCAATGGAGAATTATACTCCAGAGGAATGGGATTTCTTTGTTGTCACTTTCACGTTTTTTCAAATGCATAGACCATATTCTGCTTAATTTCTACCTTTAAAATCTTCATGAGGAGGTAACTATGGTTGCTATTCAATTTAAATTTGCAAAAGGTCGCCCATCTTTTTATTTTTAAATAGACTGAGTTCACTGTCATAACATCTCTCTGCCTAGAAAGATTTTCTTTTTTGTCATAGCAAAAGATGAGCCCAGTTAGGTGGGTCACAACTATTTCAAATTAAAAAATGAATTAATTAGGTGTTAGCATTACTATGGGTGAACTATGAAGTACAATCTGAAAACGTTCATCCCCTTTCTTGGTCTCCACAAGGGCATTGTTCTGCTACAGAAGACCGTTTCTGGGTTTGGTCTATATGCGAGCTTTCCTTTCTCCTTTCAGCCAGGTCATCACTGTGGCAAATGCAATCATCCGCCTTTTTACTCAAGGCGGTTGACGTCAGAGTCTCCTGTTAATACAGGAGCTAAACCTGCCTCCTGAGAAAGGCTTCGCTCTGTTGCCATAGAGAAGTCAGCAGGACCATTTGGAGCACCCTGGGACATCCTGGGCCTCTGCATGGTGCCGACAGAATGACACACTCCTCTGACATGTCACTGGAAAGCCATCAACAGCACTTTAGGGCATCTCAAACAATATCAGATGCCTCTGTCTGGGTAAATGAATCAAGCCCAAAGACTCAGGTCCTATCTGCAGCAAATAAATACGTATTAATTTTAAAGTGATGGCCTAACCTAGCAAGTCAACTTAGGAAAAGAAAAACCTGCATCACACCTCTTTTAACTTCCCTATGTTACATCTAGCTTAAAAAGTTGGCTTTTGTTGCGTTTTCTACTTGGCTGTGGGTGAAGGGCTAGAGGCCTGTTTGACAACAGCAGTGGAGCTTGGTCTAGTTTCTGACACACTGGGTTTTGTTTTTTGGCTCACTACGAACCAACAGAGAAGGTCCCAGCAGCTCAGCTTCTGAATCACAGCTGAGCTGTTCTCACAGCCACTGTGTATCTTTAGAGGTGCCATCAGACTGACACTTGGTAAGCTACTCTCCTGATGACATGTAAGATGGTACATGAACCCGTTCAGTCAGAGCTACAGCTTCACTGCGAAGGGCTCTAGGCACAAAGCTAATTTCAAACAGAAGTAAACAAATTAGGTTTTTTACAAAGTTTAGAAGGTATCTTGCCTAAGGGGCATGCAAGTGGGGTGCTGCAGGGTTACCGCTGCCCGCAAGGAGCAGGAGGGCTCTGCTGGCCCTCTGCGCCATCAAGTGCACACAAGGGTATTGCACTCCCACTGCTTCGTCTCTGACAAATTTTCATGCAGTTTTCCATTGACTGTTTACTTCTTTCTTTTTACCAAGCACCGACTTGTCTTTCCAAGCGCTGGGACTATCTGACTTTTGAGGCGTTGTTCGCAACACCTTGCCATACAGCTCACTGACAAAGCACATGAGAAGACAGCTTCTTTCCCCATTATTAATTTCTTTGTTGTGGTCAAGACCTTGCAGGAATCTAATGCTGAGTGGCAGAGCATGCCCACAGCCACAAGAAACAGATACTTATGATTTCCTCTTGCATTTCAGTTGTGGAATGGGTACCTCACAGCTGGCTTTCAATGATACGTCCCAACATCTCTAAACCCACAACAGCTTTCCTTTTATTGCAGTGGGTTTCCAATACAATCCACCTCCTCAAAAACAAGGTGCCAGTTTTCATATGAGGAGATAAGAGTTGGAAGAGGGGTATGGTTACCAAACAGACTTGCAAATAAACCCCTCAATCCTTGTTGCATTTGGGTTTTAGATTTAAAGTACCCTTCCAGTGCTGGGGATAACTGGGACTAACAGGAATATGGGGCTTTTACGTTAGGAAGGAACCTGCATTTGAGCACAACCCTGTCTTTTGTACTGATGATGCAAAGTATAACAGCTTGGGAAGAACAGCTGATGCCTGAGCTGAGAGAAAGCTACATAGACAGGGCCAAGGGAGCCTGTAATGAAAGAGGAACCACCTGCCAGGAAAATAAAAGGAGTAGGTGGGGAGACCTGGAGAGAGCAAGCCTGTGGGAACAGTGAGTGACCTCAGTTAATGGGGAGTGTGGGGGAGGAGTGGGCAGCGAGCAATTGCTCTTGTGTTCAAAATCCTAGTGACGGGATGAGTCAGAGACTCTGATTGAATCTTGCCTTCACTACACCCACAGACTGGTTATTACAAAGCTCAGGGGAGCATGGGTTGGTGCAGCAACAAAAACTACATGGTGAATTGATGGGTATATGAAGCACCCCCAAGTGCCCAAAAATCTGAAGAACATCTGCCAAACACTATGCCCTTTCACATAAGGTTTCCTGTAGCTCTCACTAGTCTGCCTAGCTGCTCCTCTTCATCTAATAGGACTTACTTAGACTGATAACCAAGTGACAGCTGCACCTGAGATGAAGGGGTATGACAGACTACTTGGGAATGCTCTTTGTGAATCTCCACTGGGGCTTCTGGAAGCACCAAAGTTAACTCAACTCAGCAAAGACCACTGCTCAAGAACTACTAAATGCTCTTTTAGTCACTCAGGACAATGCAATTCAGTGAACAATAAGATGTATTTGTATTACATCCCTCAATGAATGTTCTTTAACTGCTTTTTCTTTCAACCATTTCTGCTCCTAGTGCTCATCCTCCTCCCCAGGCCAGGCGCCAGGCGACCTGCTCAGCAAGTTCTACCACACCGAAAGCAGCAGTGAAAACTCCTGGTAAACACCCACTTGCTCACATCAGGCAGTCCTAACGGACCAAAGGAGGTACAAGCTGTTGGAACAGGTCTCCTGCTTGTATAAGGTATCTGCTCTGACCAATGAGAGGCTTTGCCACTAGACCATGCAATTGGGAAGAGGGGCTTCCCACACCCTCAGAGGGAAGGAGGGTCTAGGTAGCTCAATGATCAAGTGCCCAACCAAATTCTTCTTTGAGAATCAAGTTAAAACAAAGTGTGCAGGTTTAAAATACGACATGGCAGGTGGTGACAGGGGATAGCAGTGACAGGCAGGACAGCCTCATGTTCTCAGTGCTGCTGCTGCTGCAAGAGCCAAAGGAGAGAAAAAAGCAGGGCCTGAAGGAGACACCCAGCTTTTCTAACACAATGAACTTCAACTGGTTCAACTTCTCTGCTTTTCATAGTTTCAGTTTGAGGGCAGACAGTGGCAACAGGTTAGGACTTGCTCCTCCAGGCTGACTTGATGGCTAGTGCCCCTCTGCTGCAGGGGACAGTCCAGTCTCAGCTGTGCTTCCAGACTTTGCTCCAACACAGATGAGAAACGACCCTCCCAAAAGAGGGATAAATCCCAGGGAGTGGCATGGCCCCCTCTGCAGTGAGCAAGCATCCACAGCTTTCATTTATTTAAGAAAAAGCTGAAGACCATGTAATACAACAATTAAAGGCTTATTTTATAAAGACTCTCTCCTCACTAGTTTAAGCCAAGCTCGTAGATTTTTAAGGGTGTCTGCTGTGAGACATGGGTGTCCATGTTCAGCTAGTTGGTTTTTAACCCTACCTTCCTTTTAATCCTTCTGAGCCAGAAAGGCTCACATGGAGACAGCTCTGTGAATAGACAGGAGGGATTCAAACAAAAAAAAGGGAGTGATAAGGGAACTTGTGCTTGCTGGAAGGACTACACGAGAACACTTGAAAGGAGAGATTTTTTGCAGAAAACAAACAAGAACAGGTGATTGACAACACAGAGAATACTGAGTCCCTAAAGCTGCAGATGGTGGCAGTGCGGATCTTCAGAAACATATTCCCCTCTCTTAAACCCCACTGTACCTCAATTTATGCTAGATGTTGCTGCCGAAATTCAAACTTTTATCTTATGTTTAATGCAGTTCTTCCCTTTCCTTTGGATCAATTTAAAGAAGTTGCATGGCTATATAATCACTTGAACAGAAAAAAAAAAGTATTTTTGAAAAAAGGGGAGCTAGCTGTGATAGGACACAGAACTGGATGTAACCATCTCTTTTTAGCAACAGCTCACAGTTGCACAGGTTGGGTATAAGGTGAAATACAGTCTCAGGAAATAGGGTGGCATAATTTTATGCAGCATCTGACGTCTAGCACTTTATTCTGAGCCAAAAAATTCCCATAGCCTGAAAAAGTAGGGCCTTCAGGAATCATACCTGTCCTGGGAATTGTATTTTCATAGAGTACATTTAATACAACAAGTCTTCTCTCAAGTGACTTCCTCTGAACTCATGGGGGAGAAACATGCCACTTCTAGAGAGAAGTCAGTGGAAAAAACCCACCCAAATTCATCTCTAACACCATTTACAGGAGATTCTCTTCTGCCCTCAAAATACAAGAACCAGGAATAAGGAGGATTGAAACAACCAATAGAAGCTGGTTTCCACGCTGTATGTAATGAAGTTGTGGAAGCCCTCACTGTGGCACGCTGTGGGTACTGGAGGTGTACACAGTTCAGAAAGCAGCAGGACAAATCCATGGGAAAGATGATCATTGAGAGCTATTAAGTACAACTATATCATGCCCGGCTCTCAATGTCCCTGAGGAGCACACCACTAGGAGCCAGGAAGCCACTGCATGTTTGCACATCATAGAATCAGCTAGGTTGGAAAAGACATTTAAGATCATCAAGTGTAACCCCACCTCCTAAATACACACTAGTGGCCATTACAGGGTCACTGGGCTAAACGGGGCTTTGGTCTGAGCCAGGGTGGCCACTCCTGTTCTGAATGCAGGAGGAACCTACAGAGTTAATTCTCCGGTCATCTAAAACAGGCGTTGATTGACACCACTTCTTCATGCCCACACTCTGCAACAACTCAGACACGGGAAAGCCAGGTGGTGTTTTCAGACTACCTGTAAGGTTTTTGGACTTTGTACAGAAAAAAAGAAAAAAAATATAAAGGAGATAGGTGAAAAACTGAAGATGCAACTGCATCTGCTGCTCTTCAGGAAGACTGAGATCTGAATTTTGCATCCCCCACCTGAAAGGTTGCAGCCTGCAACTTCCACATCCTCAAAACCCACAAGTATTGAAAAGAGCAGCTTATACCCACCCCATTCTGCTGAAATTGGGTCACTGTGCAGCAAAGCAGGCAAAATTCATGGGCCCAGAAGGAATAAGCCACTTTGTCACCCAAGAGAGATGAGCTTGCCTATTTCAGTCATTCTTCCCCACTGGCTGTAGGCACAGCCCTTGACCTCACCTTGAATGTGAACAGTGTCACACCACATAAGTGGGAGATGGGCAGAAATTCAGCCAGCCAGGACACTGTAGACACCCATTTAAATGCTTTCTAGTACAGACAAACCTAGCCAGTCCCCTGTGCATATGGTGCTCACCTATAGTGTCCAGACAGCCTCACCTGCCAAGTGAGAGCAGGTATCACCTACTTCAAAGTGTGAGATGATCCTGAACCTTTGACATTAGTAAAGCATTTAGAAGACTCACAAAAGAATCACAGGAAGGCAAGTGACTACCTATTGCATTGCAACTCTGAGCTCACTCTCTTACAAATAGCCTGTTCACTTTACAGACCTTTGTTTCCTTTTTCTAAATAAAAGTGAGGCCATCTTAAACAGGTTCTTTGCAGTTCCAGGTATTTTAACAAAGTAGATATTCCTAAATTTATTTTTTTTTTTCCTGGAACCCTGTTAACTTGGTAAACAGGTCTCTACGTACAGCTTTCAATTACCTTTTATTCTGTAGTGCCAAATGAGACCAGATAGGCACATTCTTAAAAGGCTTTCATGAAAATGCAAATGAACAGTTCACACTAGTCTGCTGGCTCAATAAATAGAAGAGTTGAAAGTGTTTAGACACTAGTAAATAGATAAAAGAATACAGAAAAAGCTGCCTGTAGTCCTAAAGATGCTTTCATTTTCTTGTTACCACCACAAAACTTGCAATGACAGTATCTTCAAGACACTTCCTCTGTTACCTTGTGTTAGCTTAGACAACATATCGTTCTAGTAGCTGACCTGCAAAAAGGGTATAAATCTGAGTTGAGAAATAACACCAGATTTTAAAACCCAGACTTGTGTGAAAACATGAGAGTGAACTCCCAGCAAAACGCACATGATCATATTTTCTTATCTGCCAAGCTTTTCCCCTCTCCCACTCCTAGACACCACCATCCATTTTAATGTTTTGTTTTTTTTAATTCCGGCTCAAATACAGCCAAGTGTTGTGTGTTCTTGTCCCCAGACATTCTATATTAATTAGTATTATTTTGATAGGATTTTGTTCTTTATTACCAGCAGGACAAGAAAGCCTTGCAAACAGGTTTGCTTATAGTGTTCAACATGGAGGGATCTCTATGTGATGTATTAGGTGTTCTATATCCATGTTCTTCACTTTTATGTAAAGCTACTTGAATCCAGCAAGTATGAAAATATAAACAGAGCAGTTCCTGAAATTCAGACTTCCCAGTTACACAGGCCTCTTCACAGACCCTTCCCACTGCACAAACACTGCAGCATTCAAAGGAGAGCCTGTAAGGGCTGCAAAAAGGCTTCAGGAGGGTCTAAGGAAGCAGACAAAGCTGTGGTAGCGCTACTTCAGCATCCTCTGTCTTCCTGCCCACTGTCAGGGCTCTGGCCCTTGCCATGGAAGTACCCCTTCATTCAGCTCAGCCACAGTCAACCAGATTAGCTTGGAGACACTCTCATCCTCACATTAAACTCACTGAGGCCACTTCCACAGTGGTGTGCCCACATGGACACACTGGCTGGCAGAGTCACAGGGGCTTCTGCTGGAAGGAGCCCGTCACTGGAGGTGATGTAACAACCAGCTAATGGGCATGCATCTGGCTAACTGCTGCATCCATCACCATCCATTGGGTACACAGGGATTCAACTACACTCTCCTAGCACCCCAAAATTGCCCTGTTTAGAACAGACCGTGCTTTGTCCTTCACCAGAGTGAGAAACAAATGCTGAGCTGCATCTCAGAAGCCCATGTGGCAGAACCTGGCTTGAAATCAGCAAGTTTCTGGCCTGAATCTGAACCAGGCTCATTAGTCTTTAGCTATTTCTGTCTAGCCTGGAGCATCTCACAGATGAAAGATATTCAGAGCCCAGACAGTCTTCAACAGAGAGCATTTTGGATCCTGAAAACTGTAATCAGTCCAACAGTTGCTGTTGCAACTTTTGCTGGGTTTAAAGTCAAGTTTTGCAAGGACAGGTATTCAGAGCCAAAAATCCCTTTTGAGTTAAAAGCAAACAGGGTCTGCTAAATTCTGTTGACCTTTTACTTGGAACCAGCAGACCTACAAATACACTTCTTTAACACAGGAAAATTTGGATTCTGATGCAATCATGTTACTCCAGAAGCCTGGCCTAAGGCCACAGCACCATCACCAGCAGAAGTGACACTGTGCTTCAATGGTCCCATGCAGCCCCTCTCCCTTCTGTAAGCAGCAACTACAACCACCGCCTAGGTTTAATCACATTCAACTTCACAACCTGGTGCACCGCACCATCACAAAGACAGTGGTGGGAGCACAAAGGAGGACACTGCACGGCATGGAGGCTGGTGTCCCTGGCTGGAATTAATTCCTTCAGTCCCAATGTCAGCTTTTGCTAGTTTGGAACAACCCTTAGGCTACAGGCAAGTCAGTGTGAAGATGCTTCGGGTCACACAATCACAGGATGGTTCAATTTGGAAGGTCTTCTGGCTGTCATCTGGTCCACCCCCCCGCTCAGGCAGGGCCACACAGAGCCAACTGCCCAAGGACCATGTCCAGGTGGTTTTTTAGTATCTCTGAAGATGGAGACTCTCCACAACCTCTGGGCAACCTGTGCCAGTGTTTGGTCACTCCCCAGCTCCCTCAGCCTCTCTTCATTGGAGAGATACTCCAGATCCTGTGTCATCTTCGTGGCCCTTTACTGGACTCTGTCCCTTATCTCCACACCAGTGCTCTGGCAGCCTGATCCAGCTGGCAGATACCAATACCATGTTCCTTCATCTGCTCTAGAAATCTGGAAAGAAGGCAGCATGCAGGAGAGCACGTCTCTTCCCAAAACAGGGTCTCTTTTGATTGATCAGCATGTAAAGGAAAGACTGTCTCAGAGCACTGTATCTTGTGTTTGACTGACTTCTTAGGGTGCAGCTGAAACTACCAGGCACCACCTAAATGTAACACATACCTCAATCTGAGACTAAAACAATTCTCTGTCTTCTTTGGGTAGGAAGATGTTTATTCAAAAAGACTCAACATATTCGCTAGAATTTATTTTTACAGCAGGTACACCAAACCAAGACAGTTAAAACACTGTCTCCGAAGCTCTAGATGTTATGTAAATAAACTCTAGATAATTGGCTGCATTAAAGCGCCATTCAATGTTCAGCAAGGAAAACAGCTCTCAAGTTTGTCTAATTAAATTCTGATTTTATCTATAATTCTAGACTGTTCTGTTTATTTACATGAAAAGTTATCCTGCTTGAGTGCCAAAGCCTTGTTCTGAAACTGTATGATTAACACCAGTGTTTCCGAAAGCTACGCATCAAGTGGATTTATGTGACTAATGACTTAAGTCCCTCAACTAGTAATATAAGCAAACTGAGCTAACCAGGCATGTTCTTACTGTACATTGTTGTCCAAGCAAGTTGTGAGTGCTATCTATCCCTGGCAGTGTTCAAGGCCAGGCTGGACAGAACTTTGAGCAACCTGGTCTAGTGGAAAGTGTCCCTGTCCAGGATGGCAGGGGGGTTAGAACTAGATGATCTTAGAGTCCTTTCCAACCCAGACTGTTCTATGATACAGCAATTCAACCAAATCCAACCCAAACTGTTCTATATACAGCAATTTACAAACACTCTTCTGAATAACAGAGAGAATGGTTGTGAGGATACCAAACGATACAGCCAGGAGCTATGCACTTGCAGTGGCCCCCAACAGTTTTTATGCATTGCAGGGTTAGGCAGCATAGTGAAATGCATGGCTCCAACTCATGCTCAGCAGTGAGGAGCTGCAATTGAAGACATTTTTGTCCCATTATTAGGCCTCCCTCTGCCTGCAACGGGGTTGGTGGGAAGAAACCCGTACCTCCACTTCTGCTGCTCCAGGCCACAGTATGGCTTCTTGGTGTAATCCCATCTTTACCAGAGCAATTTAACCCAATAGACTCAACTAGAAGACACAAGATGGGAAGCCAGGTGCATGCTCCCTTCTGCCTCCTAGAAAGAGGGTGATGACAGGCAGCAGGATGGAACAGCACTGCTTTAACCTCCACAGCTGAGCTGGAATGAGCTGGCCCCTTAGAGCAGATGCCCTCCCACAATAGGACAAAACACACCTGCTGCTTGCTTCAACTACATTTTTTACTTGGTTTTGGGCTTCTCTCCACTAACAACCAGCATTGCTGCTCAGTAAGTTATCCACTGCAATCCCTCAGGATTTCTCTTCATGGTATTATTACCTTAGGCTGTGACTCCAGGTTTGATTCACAGGTCACAGCTATCCCTGCACAGAAGTCTCCAGCTCAAATAGCTGGCACCTCTGCTGCAAGCGCCCTATGCTGCCAGGGAGCATGATGCTGCCCCGGGCAGTGAGGACCAGCGCAGCGCTGCTTCAGCCAGAATGATTCAGCAGCAGCAGCTCTTCTTGCACTGCAAACCACTGCCCTGCCAACCCAGGGGTGACCGAGCCCTGCTGCCCACCTCCTGCCCCACAGCCCCGAGCCCTCACAATAGTTGAAAACTGTATTAAAAAAACCCTACTGACTTGCCTTGTTTTTGTAAAAGCTGATTATTGCCCATTTGCTGCAGACACTAGCCTGCTTGTTTTTAAAAGAAAAAAATAAATTAAAATTATCCCATTGGCAGGCAACCAATACACAAGAACATCTACAAAGAAGCTGTTACACTTTATTAAGCAGTAATCCATGGATTAAGGTCATTAATAGCACTCGATGACATACTGCCATGACTCCAAAGGTGCTGTTCTGATTTGCAGGACTTACAGACCGTAACAACACCCCCTCTCCCCAACATTTCCCCTGAAGTCACTTTCTTCTAAATCCTCAAAAGAAGGGAAATGAGAAAGCCTAGAAGAAAGATGCCTAGCACAGTATCCCACATGCACCAAAAAAACCAAAGCAAACCAAAACCAAAAAAAACAACAAGTTATTATGAAAATAAATTAACATGATCAAATAACACTGAATTTTCTTCTCATTCACACTGATGTTTTCACAGTAAGGGAGTTTTTGGTGAGAGACCAGAATTTTGATCTACAGAGCTAAATTTAAAAAGCAAGCCAAGGCATTCTCCCATGCCCAAAAGACAAAGCCACATTTAAAACTTTCAAAGTAAAATCTGAAATGCTCAATTTCATTCTTTAATTATTTATATGAAATAAGCTTTTCCTTCTGTCAACGCGAGAACACAAATGTATCACCACAGAAGACACTGTGTACTCCCCAAATCCCAAGGGGTCATTAATCTTCTATGCAGTACACAAAGTATTTCCACAGAACTTTTAAAATAGTTTTCTAAAGCATGCCCAATGTCATTAGGAAGTCAATAGTAGTTGACGGCCTAGTAACATAATTGCCAAGTATCCTCTAAAGGAGAGAATCCCTTTACTCTGGTCTGAACTTACACTGCTACCTATACTATACACACATGTAATTATCAATGCTACTAATTTATCTGAGAGTCCACAATACCAAGGGTAAACAACCCATTTTGTCAAAATTGAAGTAATGGATAGATTTTTCTTATTCCTTGATTTAAATGAAAGAATCTTAACTCTTTCCATATGATCTGTTTCATTAAGACTCTGGTAATGGCCTAGTATTGTGCCACTGTGGATTTTCATTTCCCATGAAACAATGATAATTCATAAAATGTACTCGGGAGAATACAATTGCCCCAGCAGCTGTAAGCAATCCTGTGTCCCACAGTCACATCCAGTTTTTGTAAACAACATACTGACACTGAAAAAGAAAATCCTTAGAAAGAAATCTTTTAAAACGCTTCAATAAATAAAAGTTATGACAAACAACATTCGTATTAAGATACATTTACCAAGAAAAAAAAAAAAAAACAAACCACTTTCTGATTAACCCAGTTTAGTTGTAACTCATCATTTCACATTTACTTTCAGTAGTACAATGTAGCTGCATTTTCACTACATATGCAATTTGTTTCTCTTACCTTTAAGGAATCAAAGCAGGCAATAACTCTTCCATTTTCAACCTGGCAACTTTTAGGGGGGTGTGCAAATTTGCATTCTTCATCAGAGCGTGAACAAGTTCCCCTCTGAAACTGCCTGCACACTTCTAATGTTAGCCATTTTGTATCTCTTACGGGAGCAACATTCAAAGCCATGATGAAAAGCTGATTTTGAAACTGCTGTCAAGTGAATTATGCTGAAGAAATTTCCAAAACTAATGATGAAGGGAAAGGAGAGAAAAAGGAGAGGGGGGAAAAAAAAAGGGGGGGGGAGGGGGGAGAAAAAAAAATTTCAATTCCAATTGAGAAGAAAGTTTAAAAAAAATATGTGGGGGATGATTAGCAAAGTCCAAGACACACAAAGCAGAATAAACAGAAAAAGTTTATCAGCAAGCAGTCACTCATCAATCATTAAGTCCCGCTTGTAGACTTTTGGCTGGGAAAAACCATGCTCAGTCGCATTTCTGTCTGTAAAACACGTGGGCTTGCTGATTGTATCACAGATGCACCAGTTTTAAGCCACGGTCTTTCAATGCAATGGCACTCCTTGATAGAACAGTAGTTCTCTGACGGCTGCTTGCTGGTATTGATTACACACGAAAAGCAATGCAGTCATTTGTTCATGTTCTGGGAATAACAATAATTATTCTTCCTCTTTTTCTGCTTTCAGTTTTCCATCAACTAATTGGCAAATGGAGACAGCTGAGGTATCTTCCACCGGTTGTAAGGTGAAGGCAATGTCTGGCTGGCAAAGATGGATATTGAGAACACGGGTGTAGCAGTCCTCGCTCATAGAAGTGACTTGACAAAGGCACTTTTTAAGTCACTGACCTGACAAGACAAATACAGTATCAGTTCACGTGTAACTCATTCAAATCAACATTACGAAACCTATCATCCCTTTTTATCAAGTATTATAAACATACTGCCAATGCTCACTTTCATTTCTTTTTTCCAAAGAAAATCAGCCTCCTTCGTGAAGTTACGCATGACAAGGGAATAACCAGTTGAAACACGTACTGCAGTAATATTCTAGGCAGCAATCCAAAAGTTGGGAATGATTTAAATAGATGAATGTGGCAGACAAAATAATTAGGCATGCTGGTTGTGAAACAATTCAATCTAATGTGCTTAGTCTCCAAAACAATACACAAGAACCCGTTTCCATTAATTTATCGTTTGGCCCTTTAGATTGTGTTACTACATTATAAGCTGTCGCTTGTTATTTGTTCCTCCTTACAAATAAGGATAGTAGAATTCTGTTCATGTTTTTCGTCTTTCTCCCCGTTTCTCAAGGGAAAAACACCAAAACAAAGAAATTGTCACTCAAAAATCATAGGGGAAAAAAAACCAAAAACCTTCCACATCCAGAAAATAGAGTTAGTTTCCCTGTTAAGCTAAAGACTGTTTTATAAAGGCTTCTATGAAAGGGTTCACCACTAAATCATCATCATCTAGTGAGTTATTTCAAATATGAAGCAGTCTTTACCTCAATTTTTCTCTGATTAAATTAGCTTTCATGTACCTTTACAAATAGATGATTCAGCATCAAAATCTAATGACTTAAATATAGAACTTAAGCTATTTGTGGACTACAAAATACTTAGGATATTTTACAGATAAACAGATCTGAAAATCAAAGGGTTAGCTATTCTAAATATTTTTTTAATGAATTACTATATTTTATACACAGACAGGGAAATCACAGACATGATGTTTCCTTCTATTCAGCTTCAAAGGAAGAAACTTTCACTTTGCAGATACCAGCCAGAAACAGATTGTGGATTATTTTTGTGCAAGAATAAAGAAAGGGGAAAGGACAGGAATAAGTGAGGTTTTAAAACACATCAGTAAAAATAGCTCTAAAAGCAGTCAGCTTTCCCATGCCAGAATAATTACCATTCTATGCTTTGATTCATCTGATTTAATTGAAGTCAGGACTGTTAGTTACGTGAGTAAGAATTACTCACACACAGTTTCAGGAACAGATTCCAGGTCTGACTTCCAGGTCTTCGCATCAAAAGGCTTTTTCTATTACTTCGTAATGCTACCAGAAGGGGTTTTACTACGTGACCAATACCTACACCAAAATTGCTACTGCAAGCATGAATGAAGGTAATGCAATTCTAATTGCTCAAAAATTTAGCTTCAAGTCCAACATGCAATAATGCTTCACTTTACCTGGCCATCAAGAATGAGTTGTAAGAGAATTAGTACATTTTTAAATAATTCTATGTAATTGCAGTATAGTACAGTACATGAATTAAGTATTCTTCAAATGAAATACTCTATCAATGTTTTCCCACAGCATTAGTGAAGAGTTAGGTTAAGCTGAGAACATACAAAGAATTGAGAAAATACTCATAACTGCTGAAAGGAAAAAGAAGGAGAAAGATGAGGAGAGCCTCTCCACAAGAGCTTGTTTACTGATAGCTTGTTGGACTGATGATTTAGCTGGCTAAATGTGAAAGAGGAAATATTCTCCCTAGAGCCATCCATTCCAATTCAGAAATGTCAGTAACGGTTTTCAGTAATAGTTGTAGGAGACAGATGGAAATTTGGGAAAAAGGGTAAATGTTATACCACACACTGCTGAAAAGTCACAAGTAGTAATACTCTCCCAGGCTGCATGCTACTAAACTTGACAAAGTTGTTTCTCAAGTAGTAGGTGTTAAGCCTAAAGAAAACCAGATATCACACATGGCAAAGCAAACAGCACAAAGTTTATAAGTGGCAGTAGCCACGGTTTAAAAAAAGTGAACAATAATCACATATGAAGATTAGTGAAACTGCAGCAAGACTTAATACCAAAAAGCCTTGGGGAGGGTGCAAGGTGACGGGCAGAGGGTAGAAGAGGAGTGAAATACCACATCACCCTATTTCCTATCTTCTTACTACATGAGTATCTTCTAAAGAAAGGGAAGCATAAAAAGTTAGTCTCAAAAATCCTCATCTTGTCATAAATAACAACACCATTTTGTTTCTCAAGAGGCAATGTGTGCTCCAGCAGTGTCTACTGCTGCAGGCTTAGGAGAGATAGAGCTGAGACATTTCTGAAGGAGGTCATGCCTTCAGCAGAAGGCAGGTGCAAACATAGTGGAGAAAGAAGAATTTGGAGTGCTTCACCCCTATCACTTAGCCTCTGTGTTCACGACCACATCCTAGGCACATGCTGTACCTCCTCTGCCCATCACCTGCACCAGGAAGGTGAAGGAAGAGATGCCACCTAGAAAGCCTGAACGTTGAGAGGGAAAACAAACTCGGGAGAAAAGTTATGGGAGAAACCAAAGAAAGAGTTCAGGATATGAGGAAAGAGCTCAAGAGAAGGAAAAAAGAGGAATGGAAGGCAGGAAAGTGAAATGGCTGGTTGTAGGAAACAAAGGATGAGAGAGACTTCATGGGAAATGAGGAAAAAGATGGGCGTGGAATAAAAACGGAGAGAAGATACAGACAATGAAGAAGAGAGGCATGAAGGAATTTTAGAAGGAAAGCGGAAGAGACTATGACTACAAGAGAAAATCCAGTGGTTTGGGTAAACAGAGGGAAGTAGATGAGGGAAAGAAACACAGGATTTACAGAAGTACAATAATAATAAATGCCTCCAAGACCAAAGGCCATTACTAACATCACAGCACACCCTGACCTTTGGTGTTGCAAACCCCACCCACCATACGGGGAGGGCGTCTTCTTTCCACTGCCTCTAACTTCTATTTATGTCCAAGCATATCAGCCAAAGCTAGCTATCCTGCCAAAACCAATGGGATCTCACCAGCCTAGAGCCCTCAGCACTAAAGGGGTCCTTTATCATGGCAGAAGGTTTGCTTTTTCATTTCCTTGGGGGGTTAATTTCATTGTTTTGTTATTGTCATTACTGACTCCAGCTCATGCCTACACACCCCACAAATTACCAAAACTTACAAACTGCAAACTAAACAAACTGCCAAAACTTAAACATTGACGACTGAGATTCGAAATGTTGTTGCTTAATAAAGCACTCAACATAGTAAGTATAAACTAATTTAAGAGTTTGTGGTGTTCTGTTCTTTGTTTTGTTTTTCAACTATTGCTGTTTATTTTCAGTCTCTCACACACTTCAACCAATGGAACTGATCCAGAATACACCTCTAAAAATGTTTTCATATTCACAGGGAACTAAATTCACAAACTTGTATTTGTAAAAACTATTTAACTTTAGACCCCTCTTTTCAGATAATCACCACTTCCCTTTCATGGAAAGTTAGCAGGACCTGGAGGAAGAGGTTTTTGCCAATCCCATGTTCTCCCAAGACAGACGGAAAGAGCCTCTTGTAGATTCCAGATCTTCTTTATGTTCTAAACCACAAAATAATTTTTACTTTTCCAAGAGGAAAAAAAGAAAAAGTTAAAAAGTCCTTTTAATTATTAAACAAGGCAAAGCACCCAGGCACTCAGAGCCCCCAGAAAAGGTTCTCGTTCTGAGGAATACTAGGCAGCCAGCATCTTTAGGAGCTGCAAGCGAGCACAAAGCCCTGCCCTATAGAAACCAGCTGTATCCCTCAGCTGGAAAATAGAAACTCTAGCTCTGTACAAAATACGCGCTGCTCTGGTACCGTAGTTTTACTTGTCAGACAGATTATGAGGCAATGGATTACGTAGTATCTGTCTAATGGAGAAGCTGAGACTTCCTGGACACGTTGTATTCATGCTTCAGTAGATAACGTGCAGTAATGAGTAAAGAACTCATGCTCAAAAAGTCAACTCTGCAGGTGATGACTTCCAGTAAAGCAGCAGAGTCCTCTACATGGTCCCAACACAGAGCTCTAGTGGAACCACTAAGTTAACTCAAAAGGCATTAAAACAGCATTTTACTTTACTCTTAGAGAATTAAACACTCTGTATTATTCATCACATTAAAATCTTCAGTAAGAAATGCCAAGACAAGCTCAGTTTGTTGCTCCTAGTGTCAAAGTTTATCATGATCCATATATTTCTTCTATGTATACACCAGAAACTCAAGAATTAAAGTTTGAAAAACAGAGGAGATGTGCTAAACATACTTAGCTTTACAAATTTGATCATTTACAATTGTGTTTTAAAAATAAGGCATTAAAAAAGAAAAATGAAACCCAGAGACTCACTATGCTCTGGAAGCAGTGCATTTCTCCTTCAGATCACTAGCAGGGTAGAAGCCTGTTAACGGTCAAAATAGATTGCTGCCCAAATTCATTTAAACACCTGAACTCCGGCAGAATAAAACTCACCTTCAGGACCTACCTACAGTTACCAAAATGGATCTGCTGGATACTCTAATGCCAAGAGAATGTCTTGAGATCTTAGTTTTCAAACCCAGCATGCATATATTGCAACTCTTCTGAGATAGTTAGCTTATCTAAACACGGGAACACTTTCAAGAGGACCAAACTCACATCTCTAACCCCAGAAAAATGGAACTGCCTAATTTTAAGCCCTGACCCAAAGCTGCTACAACTTTTATATGCTCACACGTAAATGTGAATTCATGATGTTGACTTCCAGAAAATTATGTCCATAGTCTTGAATTCACCTCAGGAATCTTCTAACAAAGCAACAAAACAATGACCCAGCAGTGGACATCAGACACAAAGAATTTTAAGTTGAAATTTTAAGTTCTGTCTGAAAGTTGTAAGCAGAGGGAAACATGCTCTCTACCTTTTGACACAGTTAACTATAAGCATCACTAGCTTCATGCTCCACAATGCAAGTTCACAAACCAGCAACATCTTATCCACGTTACCTCAGCTCAGATTCTCATGTCATTCCTGTTTGCCAGGAGATAAACTGCTCTATAAGAAATAATACCCTCAGTTTAGCCATTTCCTTCAACCTGTACTTACTAGTTTCGAGCCAGCGATTTTACCTGGGACAGGCCATACGGGATAAAATACAACCATTCCCAGACAACCCAGTACATCCAAACACAAGGATTAACCAAAGTGCCCCGCTCTACAGATGCACCTTCAAACTACTGACAAGCACTGTGTTCTTTCAAAAACCTGACACTCCTTCAGCGTCTGACCACATTTGCAAATGAAACTTTGCAGTTTGCTATGTTTGCAGCCAAAGGCCATTGGAAAGATTCTCTGTGTAAGTCTTACACATCGGGATTCTTCTATAACCAGCTCAAGTTAACTATCTGGAACATTCACAATGGAAAATTTAAAGACTGACAACTACTGAACCCTTACCCTTAAGGCCAGGAAAAAGCACCCACTAAGTCATACTTCTTGTCTGCAGCTGCACAGTGGACTGACTCTATTTTGAAAGCACTCATGACACAGCCACACATTTAGGAGACACTGGCAGCTGCTTTAGTCCAAAAGACAGGGGGACTTTGCTTCAGCTTTTCAACTAAACCTCATTGTTACATTCTCTTAAATGTCATTTTCCCCCCATTGTTTGCGCTTTAAATAGCATTCAAGGCCTCCAAACCAAAGAGATGCTGCACACCAAAGGACCATCGTGACTCCACAAGCACACTCCAGCATCGCTTTCAATTCCAGCTACTTGCCATTTCCATGACTCCCCCGCGCTGCTTTCTCTTGCCCTCCCCCAGACTCCCTGCTGAGGAACCAAGGCTACATCTTAATCCTAGGCTAAAGCTGGAAGCCAGTGCCCCACACCTGATGCAGTAAAGAGCAGAGCAGGCATGACAGGGTATGACAGCACAGGCTGCAGCCCCTCTCCCTCCCCACCACCCCACCTGCAGCAGACCTGGCTCCTCTGCCAGTTCCTGTAATTATGATGCTGTGTCCCATGGGATGTGCTCCCTGTCCCTGGAGAGCAAGGCTGACTCTCAGTCATCACATACTAATTTAAGCCTGACTGTGCAAAATCCCCTGCTAACCAATACAGAGAGGATCTTATGCCAGAACAGGCGAGCGTGAATTTCTTTAAAAAAAAAGGAAGTAATTTTACAGACAAATAATGTGACAGTCAACATGCTTGTTAACCACATCTGAATAAATTACATTCTTCAAGAGATTGTTGTGTGGTGAATAGGCTTTTCTCATTCCATCAGCCAACCAGATTAGGAAACAGGTCCAGAATGTGATGTGACAGCACAGAGGTATCATTCATGCAGTGAGTACTATGCCAGTTTCATATACTTCTCTTGAACCAATTTCTAATATTCATATTATTGATATATAACGTAATACTAGATATTGAGTAAGACTGGGTAAGACAGAATCATAGAATGGTTTGGGTTGGAAAGAACCTTAAGATCATCTAGTTCCAACCCCGCTGCCATGGGCCAGGACACCTCACTCTAGACCATGTCACCCAAAGGCTCTGTCCAACCTGGCCTTGAACACTGCCAGGGATGGAGCATTCACCACTTCTTTGGGCAACCTGTTCCAGTGCCTTGCAGTACAGTTTAGTTAATGTCTTTCAGTAAAATGACAGCATTAAAATCAGAATCAGGCATCTGGCTCTTTTCAGAACTACTGTGAAGTCACAAAAAATAATATTCCTTATATTCAAGAAACATGGTAAAACAAGACAGACCTCCATGAAACAATGCAAATATGAAGAGAAAACCTTTCTGCTACCATAGCATTTTTAAGAAAAACACAATTATAATATAACATAATCAATGCATTTTCTTCTACAAATTTCAAATGAAATTTACAAACATTTCTTTAATCATTTTAAAGAGTTTTTCCACTTTAAGATGTTAAGTAGCTTCCCTTTGGCACTGAGCAAACCAGCACTGCTCAAAAGAGGCCAGAACTACCCTAACAGAAAAGCAACCCACTAGGTTGATCACATAGCTGGGAGCCAAAAGGACTAAAATTCTAATCCCAGCTCCTGTATTAATTTGACCTAAGCTCAGGTGAAGTCAAAAGTGCACCAACTTACAAAAGAACCATTATTTATTTTATTTGCTTGACTTGGAGATAACTGTTGCAACATCTCTCCCTTCCTGTTATACACCAGAGATGAACACTTGTCAGCTGTAATTCAGATGAACCCAAAGTCAATCCTAACTATTTTATTAAGCCAAGAGAAGTCCAGGGACAGGTTAGAAAACATTGGTCTGTTTTATTTAAACTGAGCATGACCTCCACATAACAGTTTTGCTAAATGAGCCATATTCTCCTTGTAAAGATCACTAATGTGCCAAGTTCAGGCTCTTTAGCATGTCCCACACTATTTACAGTATAGCAGTAAGCTTCTTATTAAAACCTGCCGGTTTACTTTGAAGTGAGCTTTACAACATAATAACTCTAATGTCCTTTGTCCCAAAGGAAGCAGGCGAGGAAGAAGGTGTACCTGACTGCTAAACAACAGCCTGGGACAGATCCACTGTACTACTTTGCTAATGGACCATGAAATATTTCTCCTGAACTTTAAGTCTATAGATGACTGGAGCCCACAGGAGTATCTTCTAACATAAAGTGCTTCAGAAGTTATGCTGACAAAACTAATGCTCATTATGCTTCGGGTAAAACACAACTGTAGAAAACAGGTTTTTCTTCTTCTAGCAAACTCCTCCCCCCAGAATGATATTCATCCCACTCCACTTAACCTTCTCTTCCTCTCTTGGTTTATACCTTCTCTCACAGTCTATAACTTAAACACTTCCTGTTTGTAAGTCCAAAGAATCCTGATTTTATCCTCTTAAATGTACGAATTTCATACAGAAAATTCTGCTCCCACCTTGATAAGAGGGCAAAAGCAATTTCTGTTTCGGTGCCTTCTGTGAGCAGAGTTTATCATTCCCAGCAGCAATGACGTTATCACTTGGCCTATTGTGGAAACAAATGTTTTGCTTTTGGCAGAAAGCACCATGTAATAGCTATTAATCAAACCAAATTACCCAGGGAAGGGTACCCCAGTGCACTAGGCACTTGTACTCACATCCAGCTGCAGACATACATTGTATGTATTTATTTTTTTAGGACTGTAGAAATATTTATAGAAAAGTGTGCTTATGTACTGTGAAATTTTTATAGACTGGCATGGAGGGAATGCATGATCAAATGACTGTTCTCACCTGCCAAAGGACTGATAACATGCTGTTACACAGGAGCATGATTTAAAAGAGCCCAGGCTGTTGTCAATTTTCTATTTCCTGTACTCTGGTTTCGCACTAAGCTGAGAAAGTAGAACTCTTACCAACGTATTTGTTTATGTGACAAACAGCACCCTTCTGTACTGAAAGACAAGAATAGGTCTCAATAAACCAAGGACTCCATGTAAATTAAGATATGTTGAACTCGCAAGCTGAAAACATGTTGAAGACTGTCAACAGCATTATTAATAATAAACTCCAAAATATTACCCAGCTTTGGGAAGTTGCATGGCACATCCAAACAAAGCTCCCAAGGCAAGGGCAGCAAGAGCACTACCTAATGCTATTAACTCCAACTGCCTCTTAAGTACTATACCCTTTCTGCTGAACAGACTCCCTGCACAAAACCCAAGGAGCACTGCTGTTCCGGATAAAATACCTGCGTTTCTGTGCCGTTTTCTCCATTTGCATTTTACCTGAAAGCAAGATACCAAAGTACACAAGGATGACTTTAGCAGGTCAAAGAGCCCATCTCACCCAATACCCAGTCTCCAATCACAGCCAAGACCAGATATCTACAGAAGAGTGCAAAACCAGGGGAGGCAGAGCATGATAATTTCCATGAATCTTCTCCCGGCAACTTGTAGCTGATGTCTTTGTATTTAATAGGTCTCACTGGATTTTTCTTCCCTGGATTTGCCCACTCCCTTTTTGAATGCTGCTCTGTCAGAACTGTCTCTCATCATGTGTGTGGAAAGTAGGGTACCGAGAGGGAGCCTGGCTGGTTTTCACAATTGCTGACAAAAGCCTGGACTCTCAGAAGAGGAGTGTGGATATGAAAGGAAACACTTCAGGACTTTGGAGGCTTAAAAAAATTTGAAAACAGCAAATGGAGCTGGGGGGCAAGATGATTGATTAGATACCTCCTTAAGTAAATCTGTATTGTTACTGGGTTTTTTTATTACCCCTGAATGGGTTAAACTTGAAATGACAATGTGCCTGTTCCTCCCAGCAAAAGGGGAGCTTGGAGAAAAGCACTTTTAAAACCTACCAAAAAAAGGAGAAATATCAAGACCCTTCTTCTGCACCCCAAGCTGCATCACCTAAGAGCATTCCCAGAAGCAATGCTTTCTTAGCAATCCAACGGAGGAGGAGGAAGTCCCAAAAGTATGTCCACAGAAGCCCAAGTGAGGTACTCCAATTGCATTCTGCCAGTCCTAGAGCATTTCACAACCATCTCAACACATTCTGGAAGCAGCAACTCATCACAATGGGAAAGTGCTTCCAACAGGGAAAAGAAAAAAACCTCAGTAGTGTCTTTACTTCTCAGAGTGTCGCCCAAGCAAGTTTTCATTAGCAGCCATTTTACCACAAGGATTCAATTCCCCCTTCTCTCTCCATTAGTAGCATGAACATAACATGCAACGACAGTTTTATTTGCTTCCAAACCTAAAGAAATCCTCATGAAGCAGAACATATGCAAGTTCATTACTTCTTACGGATCTCATGGGACATACTGCAAAGCCAGATTAAGCACCTATGCTAGAACACTTTATCTCTTACAGCAGATAAAAAGATGGAACAGCCGCCTAAATTTAAAGTCACCTATGGACTTTAAAGGCAATTTAATTATTTTTTTAATGTTGTTTCTATGCTAACATTCAGACAGCGTATGTTTTATATAACAGAAGCTGAAATCTTCCATTAAAAGCCATTTTTCCAAAAGCCTCTTCCCAGTCAAGAAGAAACCAGTAATGGGATTTTTTTGCATGGCTCTAGAGGAGAAGAAAAAGTAGTATTCAACAGGTTATTGGTCTCCCCTGAAGGTAAGTTGCCTTTTTGTGTTTGAACTGATTGCTTCCTGCCTGATTATCTTTGGTCCTTCAAGGCAAGTAAAGAAAATACCCAATCAAGTTCAATGTGAGGATGTCAGTAAAACACTCTGTTTTCAAAATTCATGCCATTTATTTGTCCACAAAAAAAAAAAACCCAAAGAGAAAAACAACAAACATTTAAAACTTCAGAGGCTACCTCTGTTGTGTTTGACAATACATAATGGAAATCTATTCTCCCTGGAATAAAATAACTTTGCATTTATTGAACCACTATTCTGTTGTCAAATAGGTATCATGAGTTCAGAAAGAGAATGCTTCTCCTGTAAAACTGTTTTTGCAACTGGTGGCAGAGAAACAAAGAAGAGCTTTTCTCAGCTTTTACTTGCAGGTTCTGGTGAATTTCTGGAAATCTTGAAAACTTCTACTTAATCCCAAAGTAAATAATGGAGTTACAACTGGAAGAAGCACACAGTAACTGTCTGCAGATAATGCCTACCAGAGCAAACATTTTCTTTTCTGGGCTCTAGGATGATGAATTTTGGTTTGGTGTGAAGCACTGCTGCTGACCTTCCTTTTTGCTTGAACACTGATTAAGAAGCACTGACCCAATAAAATTGGGTCATATCGATCTGTTGGTTTAAATTTGTGCAACACATCTCCCTCTGTCCAGAAAGCTCGCCACCACTTGAGTAAAGTTACTTTTAAACCCAGTTTCATTTTGGAAAATAAACTACTTTTTATTTTATTTTATTATATTTTTAAGTAACAGGAGACAAAGTACTTAACACACAGAGATGATGCACAGGAACAAACCCAGAAAGTTTATTTGTCTGCAATAAGGGCATTGGATGAGTTCATCCTTATTTTTCTGCCATGTGCATAGTTCAGTTGTCTGCAACAGTAAAAGGGCACATAAACTACATTCAGATTTCTGGAAGGAAAAAACCCAAACCTGCCAGTATCTTGGAAAAGCAGCTTTAACGTATAGAGCCTTCCTTTTCATTTTTTACCTTAAAGCTGAAAAGGGAATGGATTCAGGCAGCAATACTGACTGGTTAGGCAGCATTAATCCAGTACTCCTAGGTCCCAGACCCTGGCATGTCCCTGCATTAAATAAAAATATTTTCTCAATATTTAAATGACATCACTCTCTATTTTAACTCAGCTATTTAATATGGAAGGAGAGCAATAGGAGGGGAAAAAAATAAGAAAAATCTTTCCTACTTTCCTGAAGGAAGCTTCAGCATCTCAATGACTCCTCTGAATGAAAGGTAAAAATGTTGAGAGGTGGGTAAAGTAGAAGTATTTTAGCGATACAGAAACAATTCCACCTTGAAACTTTATTTTCATATGGTTGAATCATTTACTGTAACTTAAATATTATATTGGATAAGCACACATTTATTCAGGAATACACTGTAAATTGTGTTTCAATAGAGAAGTTGAAAAAGAGTTATTTCATCCTTTGACACAATGAATTGCCATACCTTTGCAATGAAAACTGAATACATTTCCCAGAAATGTTTTGACAGAGCACTTTTCCAGACCTCCTTCTACCATCTCTGCTTACCTGTAACTGCAGAGATTTCTCCCTCCTGCTGGGGACGTCAGTACTGCTAAGCACAGCTCGGTGTTCACCAGCACTTCCAAAGCGATGGATACACTTGTGACACTGAGTACAACTGGCTTTTGGCAAAAGAGAGTTTTCTGCTCACATTGCAGCAGAAAATTTGGACTGGTTAAAATAAGTCCTGACAGTTTTGTCCTTTTCAAAGGTTTAATTCATTTGTTGTACTTCAAGCTTAATCCCAAATGGGTATTTAAACCCACATTTTGTTTTGCACTGTATGTTGCCTTGCACAACTCCTGTGTTAAATCATAATTCAGAAATTTCCTTTAACCCTTCACAAATCTTACTTTGATAGACAGCATTGTTTTTGTAACACAGAAAATCTGACATTATCTGTCAAAGTCAATAAATAGCACAAAAAATATTCTGTATTTGGTCAAATAAATAACTTCGATGACAATATTCAGAGATAAAAAATTGTCCATGTATAAACATAAAAAGTAGACTACTGCTGTTATGCTTACACATATTTCTATTCCAGAAAACAACTTTGCAAGTTTTTGTGTTGAATGTATTTTAATGCAGTACCTGCTTAGCTTGTAAATAAGAGATTTTGTATCTTCTAACATCCAGCCTACATACACAGCCCTGACACTTGATAGGACCTCTTTCCATTTCATAGAGCATTTCTAGGACAAAGCAGGTAAGACAAAATCAAATCAGACCCCAAACAAATTAACCAACTCTCTCTCAAGCAAAATTATCCCCTCCAGTAATCATCTGCTACTTTATTGGCTGCAAAGCATACTTTACCAATATTTGGCTTTCACAGAGATGCCCACTTTATTACAACGCATAGGCTCTAGAACTTGATAACCTACTTGAAAGACTCTTCTCCACATTTATCCCTCTGCCCATCATCCGAAATAGGAGTAACCATGGTACCACTTTATAGCAACTGAACAGAACTGCCTGTCTGCTACCAAAAAAAAGTGCTGCTATGCTCCGAAAAGACAAAAAAGGAAGAGACTAAAAAGATGCAGCGGTATTCTAGTTTTATGCTTTTAGGATTTCTTATGGGGAAAGAAATTTACATGTTAACAGAGTTGGAAGTTCTTAAATTTAATTATTATGGTTCTGTAAATATGGATGGAAATCCACAATTTAAGGTCCCACTTTTTGTCTGGCTTTGCTATTGCCCAACATTCACCAGTAAAAAAAAAAAGAAAGAACAATGCTGCTGATGCACAAGGCATGACTAGATTTCGTAACAGCAGCACTGGAGCCAATAGAGCCACATAAATAAAGTTTTGTATTTTAAAATCAGAAAAGTAGAAACTTGCCTGCTGTGTCTACAGTCCTATTTCAGAGCATCCATTTTTAGCTTCCAGTGAGGCACTCCAGAGATGAAAACCAGCACATTTACCTTTCCCCCGAGTAAAAAGTATGCTGAAATTTTGGCACCTAGAGGCCAAGAGTGTTGAGATACAGGTGGTTATCTTTACAAAAGTAGACCATTATGAGGAAGTGTGTCTTAATTTCATTTGTCTACGGGAAAAAAAAATCCTCATGTTTAACGACCCACTATGCAATCCTACTGCAGCCCAGCTACCTCTCACCCATTTCACTGGAAGCCTGAACACATCAAGTGCATTTCACAAAGATTTATCACCTACAAGTATGTTTACAAGGAATTGTAATTTTTTATTAAGGAGTACAATTCTGACAACTGTAGAGATGAGCTAGAAAATACAAATCCTAAAGCTCGAAAATAAGCAAAATGAAAGCATATTAACCATCTCACCTTTTTAACCTGCAGGTTTTTGTGGGACCTAGTTCTTATGATGATGTCAGTCTTATGGATGTTAAAAGACATTTAATTTAAAATGGCAGCTAAAAGTGCTCAGCATTTGCAGATGATATTCAGACTGAAGTCAGAGCAGAAGTTCAGGGTCAACAAATTCTACAAAAGCTCCCAAATTGAGCAAACTCACATTGTTAAGTATCATGCTTTTACTTTAAATTTTCTACTGTAATTTTCATAATGAAGTTTGCCAGCAGAGTTTTCATCCTCTGCTTTGCAACATAACCACAAGCAACAAAAGGTAGTTTGCAGTTAACATAAAATTTTTGCAAAGTCATATCTGAAGCCAACCGTAAAGAGTCACAAAAGGATCTCATGATAATGAGTACACTGGATGACAAAATAATACATCAGTTTAACATGAAGATATGCAAAATAATGCAGGTGAGAGAAAGAACTGAAAAGTAATCAATAGTACACATACAGCACTAGGATCAAACAAGACACTACTGGAGAGGAAAGATCTTGTGGACATTACGGGCAATTCAATGAAAACTTCAACAAAATACTCAGCAGTTGATGGAGTATGAAGCAAGCAGAAGATTTGGCAGTATTAAAGGAAATCAGAAAAGCATATACTACCACGTATAGTCACAAAGCATGTAACTCTTGAGTAATAAATCAAGTTCAGACCCACCCCATCTCAGAGATCACTGCAGAGCTGGGAAAGAGGAAGAGAACAGCAGCATCACCATCAGCACTACAGAAGGGCTGACATACATGAAAAGGCCACAGCAAGGCTTTTGATCACAGAATGAATATGACATTCATACAGACAGATCATGAGGACCACTAAATTTTGACAAGTAGGCAGGGGGGACTCAGTGAATCACCAGCTGGGAAACCATACAAAAGACAGCTATATCTTTGCATATGACAAAGAGAAGTTAAATGGCAGGCAATGTACTGAAGGTCAAAAACACAAACAGGCGAAAAATAACTGTTCAATTTAATCGGGTTATTTAGATAGTCATTAGAATCACTGATGGCTACTAAACACAGTGTTTGATAAGGAAAGCTCTACCCAGAAAGTCTCCTACCCCTGGCAACTAACAGCTAGAGTCATGTGCCAGTCAAGGCATGTCCTGCTGTCCTCAGCTTACCCTTCTGCCTTCTCCACCTCAGGACTGCAACTCCTTACAAGCAGCCTAATTCTGCAGCCAGAGCTGGCTACGGATCCTTAGGGACATGCTGATCCTCAAGTTCTCCCACAAGAAACTCAACACTTTCATCTCCTATTTCAAACACACGGATTTCAGAGATGGTGAACTCATTCCCTCTATCTTCAGGCACTTGAATGTGTTACTGGCGACTAACAAGCACAATCTCCATTGTCCTCATCCCAAAGGGGAGACAGGCATCTCCAAAGGATGATGTAGAATGTGAAGACATGGCTTAATCTCCTGGGGCCACCAGGAAGCCACCAACCTAACTTGACGGACACATGCACACAAGGACCATCAGATCACACAAGGAACTGTGCCACCTGCTCTGCACTCCAGAGGGATGATTTACCAATCTGGAAAGGCAAAAAAAAACAACCTAGAAGAAACATGTTTGTTCTCAGGCCTCACTCCCCTGCCCTTCGGTGGTTATGTCCTGCTCCTCAAGAGAACAAGGAAAGAAGGAGGGGCAGAAAGACAGTGGGAAACAAGAGAGGAGAGGGACTGGATCCCTCATGTCCTACACAAGTGTCCAACCACTTCCAGCTCCATGGGTGAGGTCTGGAAGACAGATCTAGTTCCAGTTCTCCAGCTTCTCCCCTTGAGGTTGATGTTGTGGCTTCTTACCACTTAGGACTTTTTACACCAAGGATTAAGCTGCTGGTTTGTCCCCCGCTGGCGTTTCCACTTCAAAGAGCTGCTACTGTGGATACCAAAGCCTTTGAAAGTGGCCTCACTGCACAAAGTCATGAGCATTAAATGAGGTTTGGGTTTTTTGTTTTTTTTTTAAAAAAAAAGGGGGGGTGGTGGGGAAAAGCACTTGCTTTATAAACACATCAGTGCAGCCACTTCCAAAGCCTTTCACGCCTGCTTCACAGTGGCACAGAAAGAAAATCTTAGGGTTTTTTTGGCTCTTCCTGCCCCCTTAACATTATGGCAATAAAGCAACCTAGCCCCAAAGTGTCCCCCAGCACTGGCAGAGGGGAACTAAAATATACACAGGAATTGTAAAGAAATACATGCAAAGCTCAAAGTTTTTAAAGGCAAGCTCCTTTTAAAGAGCTCCAGGACAGCGGCGCGCCGTGCTGCCGGAGCATGTTCAGCATGCCAATAAGGACTGCAGCACTGCAATCCCTAGCACAAGCAGCCCACACACCGGCATCCTCCTCTGCAAAAGCCTCTTGCCAGCCAGAGGACATGCCCCAGGCCCCAGCACTTTCGGGAGATGAAGGTGGGAAGCCAGAACTGGTCTCCTAACGTCAAGCGGAGGCTATAGCTGGGGATGCTGTGCCATGCATGAACAGAGCCATCAGGGAAATCTCATACATGTTACTGCAGCCTTTAAAATAAATAAAAGCGAGGCAGTGCTGAAGTCCTGAATCATGAACCAGGCACAGAGGTATGCTCCTGCCTGTCCCACTAGAAGCACAGACAGAGGTGTTTGCTGACAACCAATGCAGCTGTATGTTTGAAATATCCGTACAGCTGCTGGTAACAGCACCACAGATCATCTGAAAAGTGGGAAGAGTACTCAAAAAAGATAGAAAAAAATGGACTAAAACTAGGCTTTGATATCCTACAAGGTGGCCACCTCCCCTTGATGTCAGGAGGAGTCTCCCAGAGAGCTGTTGGAGAGCATTAAGGCATAAATCCATCATGCTGAAACCCAGCACTGAAAAAAAATCATCCTTCAGATGATTCTGATTCCATCCTTTCTGAGTGCCTGAAAATAAACTGAAATCTTGGCACTTTGTAATTTAAGATTAGTCTTAGACCAAGTTCAGAACACTGCCCATAAGACCTATAAGTACAAAAATCATGACCAGTTCAGGAAACTGGGGGGCAAAGGGCTGAGCCGCTGGATATGTGAAGCATATGTAACAGAACATTGGGGAGGGGGGGACAAAACACACCAAAATCCCTGCAAAATAAATATGCTCAGAAACACAGGGAAAAAAGTATATAGCCTGGATAGAAGAGAATGCGAGAGGGTTAAATAAAACAGTATTTGCTGAGCCTCTCTCTTTTAAATGATCACGCAAAAAAAAAAAAAAAAAGAAAAAAGAAGAAAATTGTGAAAAGTTGTCTTCAGAATTCACAAAAAAAGAAAAAAGAAAATAAAAAGGCATTTCTAACAGAGTCCTAGTTCCATAAAGCTACAGAGGGAAAACATTTCTGTTTTTTCCCCTACTTGAATTCTCTAATTCTGCCTATTGTCAGAGGTGCTGTACTCCCTGCAGGAGAGAAGATTTTACAGCACATGAACCTCCAGACCGACCTTGTCTCTATTTATGAGTTCAGCAATGTGCAACACCCAGATCTTCCTGAAACAGTTTATCATCCACTCAGAAACTGATTAAAAATAAATTGATCTAAACCAAAAAAATTCGTAAGCTCCAATATGAACCATCTGTTCCTATGTCTTGATCCGTATCTTCATGCAACTGTACCATTAAATCCCTCCCACTGTCTTTATTACCTATTGGGTTTGTACTGTTTACAGCCGAGCTGTAACATACAAAGTTTAAGGTATCAATCACAAGCCCACCAAGTCCTTTTGCCAGACTTAGGGCTCCAGGAATCTTACAGGTCTTCTGCAGAAGCAGCAAGCTGCATACTGGCAGTTCCCAACAGCTCCAGTAACCATCAGTAGCACAAAGACTCCTCTACGTAATTAGTATTTCTTTGTGTTAGTTTTACGGATTCTGCATTTAATCTCCTGTTGGGTATGCTCTTTAATTTTCACAGTCCCAAAGATTTTCCTTTTTCAGTATGCCCAAAACAGTGGACTAAGAACTTCATCTTGCCAGCATGGTCAGAGGGAGAGCTCAGTGTCTTAACAGCCTTATTAAAAAGAATAATTAAAAAAGAAATGGGGAGATTAAGAAGTTGGCAGGTTCTAGGAAGGGTCTGCATGATTTATTTCTCCTCATGCACCCTATACCCCAAATACAGCCAAAAAGTTTGTTTTTAAAAGAAGACTTTGGACTCCATATATCAATAACCAACAACTGTCGCTGACTTTGCTAATAATGTATAAGAAGATTAGTTTAATTAGCCAAGCAGCTAATGCTACTATTATTTGAACTACTTTTCAGCACTGACATCCTCTTGAAATTAGTTTGATTTTCCTCAGGCTGTAATTTCAGTCTGTTTACAGACCAGTTACATAGCACTGGTTCACACTGGTCAACCATAGGCACACTGTATTAAATATAACATACCAAATTAGCTTCACTGGAAATGGTTAATTAAAAAAAATACATACTAATAAATTCTAAAGCAAGTGATTTTATTCTCTTTTGCTTTTGTAACAGCTATATTCACAAAAAAGGGGAAAAATATTTCGGCTTTAAAAAAAAAAAAAAAGTGTTTATTCACTGAAAGTGGAGAAAAAAAATGAATTCCTTAAAGTCAGAAATTTCTAATAACTTTAGAGAACAAGGTATCACGAGTAGCTATTATGTGAAATTTAAATCCTAGCAATGTGTCTAACTAACGATTTAGGAAATTAAAACCATATGTGAAATCATTAATGAGGAATTTCATTTGAACACTAAGCCTTTCTCTCATCTCTTAGTACTATAAAACCTGAACATTTTACAGAGCTTTTTACAAATAAACACAGTATAGGTTATTCCTGACATACTTGTGAGCAACAGAGAAGAATATTCATTCACAGCAGAGATGAGTTACTGGACCCGAGTGCCTGAAATATCACATAACATTAAGAGCTATTTTTCTCAGCAGCAAACAATTACCTTAGATTTCTATAAAATGTAGGCTTACAAATGAAGAATTTGATTTGACTTTATAAACACTCTATAGTCCAACACTGTACCTCAGGACCTGTAACTTATTAGAAAATCCTACCTTAGGAAAATGAAGAAACTAATTCTAAACAGCAGTTATTCCTTGAAAACAGACAGGCTGCACACAGCAAGATGTTATCACACTAATAGCTCTGATGAAATCCACAGAGCAATTAAGCAGAAAAGATACTACTAAATGAAAAGAGGTACCAGAATCTGGTCCAAAATATTTTTATTACCTATTATTCACATAAAAATGTAAATGCAGAATATTTACTACCACCTCTACCCTCCAAGATGAAAGCCCATTTACCTATACATATAAAGTAGTCGTATAAATACACCTCAAGCAGGAAATATTTTTTAAAATCCTTTTGTCACTTGATTGTCTGTCAACAGCTTGTATCAAACTATTTGATTGAGTGATGAATGCAAATTTCACTTTGGCACTCAGGCATAATAAGGATAATTGTAAACACTGCAATCTCCAAGGTACAAAAATCAGCCACTTTAATTATCTGAAAGTAAGAGAGAGTCTCAAAACACGAGACTGAAAAGTTTTCTCCAAAACCTCTGCATGAAAATGGTTTTACTTGCAAAAACTAAAAATTCAGCTCACATTTTACAGCTTGAAAAAGATTATTTGACTCGCTTCTAATTACCAATCTTTCCCTCACATGCTTACACGCTCTGCACACAACCCATTTAAACATCAATAGTGACAGACAGACATACATATCCATACCCCGTGGATTTTTGATAATAATAATGGTCTATAGCCTGACATGTGTTAGCCAAGTTCGAAATTCTCAGAAGACATGAGATTGATTTTACTTAGAAGAGTACAGGGTTTAAAAATATCTGGTTCAACGAACTGAAGATGTGTCAACAACCTAGCTGCAGGTCTTCAAGTATTTAGCCAGGGAGCAGGGAAGTTAAATCAGCCTCCTCTGAAGCAGTCAGCTGCAAGGAGCCAGAAGGTGACATCAGGAGTATTGGGCCCATGTCCTGCACTTCTTGGAAAAGGCAGGGCAGGGGTAGACAGTTGACTAGAAGAGCCTATTTAATGCAATACTTTTAAAACTAGTATAACTTCTTCCTAGGATAGAAATCTTAAAACTTCCCCAACATTAAACCACTGAAAGCCTTCCCAGGCAGTAGAAGGTTCTTTTCTCAAATTTCTTCTTTAAGAAATTGATCTTTAGTCTTCCTCTTGATTTTTCTACTGACATCTTATTTGAATACAAGTATCTATATGCAGTGTTCATGGCTATTACAGGAGAAATAAGTTGATAACCTTTTTTTGCTGCTTCACTGTCTTGAAGAAAAAAAATAAATTAAAACCCCTACATTATATACTCTGCATATAAACACTGTGCTATAACGTAACTTAAGACATCACGTTAATTCAGGTTGCTAATTGTGTGGGATCCTGAAAGGTACTGAGCACTATCAATACATATAGCAGTCTAAGAGTTGATGAGGCTTCAGCACATCACAGGACGAGGCAATGGTTCTCAGACCCCTCCGCAATATGACAGTAAAGTTTGCTTCCAATCTAATAAATAACAACTGCTCTACTCTTTCAGAATTTTATAGATTCCTGTGCAAATAACCCTCTTCCTTCTCTCCAAAGCATTTAACTTAAATCTTCTCCATTCCTTCCTGAGGCTCCTCCTCCGCAAGAAAGTTGATGTGCCTCAGCACAGTGAAATCATTGCTCTAAAAGCCAGCCTGCTCATTAAATTATACTGCTAGCTGTGTGTTCTCTCATTAAAAATGTATAATGATCAGATAATTGCAGCACATATTATTAACCTTGTTTTCGTGTACAGGTTCTCTTTTGCTGCCAAGACAAAGACCTGGAAAGGGCAGGGGAAACGCTCAGCTAAACTACAATACAAAAAACTCTCCCAGCTTGCCTTCAACAGCACAAGGAATCACAGCGCAGTCAAAAACGCTCACACTTTTGTAACGGGGCAAAATATTGTAATGTCACTGTATGGCTCCCACAAGTCTAAGACAAGGAGTCTTGGCTTCAGTTAAAGCCTCCGACAGGGAATTATTTAGCTCAGCCAGTCTAATTCACCTAAATCTTCAAACATAGCTGCTATAAACTTCACAGATTTCCAGGTTGACTCCTTCTCTTTCTGAAAGCTAGGAAGCACCACCAGACAACAACCCAGCTAAAAATCCAATTAGGGTAACAGCACTTCAGAAACACACTGACCTATTTCTTTTTTTACTTGCGTTAATATGCATATACTCACATTCTATTTCTGACAAGAGCTATTTACGTTGGAAATTAATTCCCTTTGAAAACAAGTTACCATAAAATCCACTTACTGGACCCAAACAGAATATATTCACTAGAGAAACATCATTTCCCCGACTCCCCCAAGCAACACAGACAGTATGCAGCACACTGCAGCAAACTCTTTAAACATTCAATAAAAGACAGCGATCCTCCTACCTTGTTTAGCCCTGTCTATTCGGCACATTCCCAATGGGAACAGGAACATCTGATATAAACAAACAGCCATATCTTTCCCATCACATCATGGTAAGTCATTCTCAAATGAAACGATAAGCAGCCTGTAATTTTCCTCCTCCACCCCCCACTCAGAAAGCCTTGTGCCTTATCTGGGGATTTTTCCTCAGATGATGAAGCAAAGACATAGCCTAAACTCTGTTGCTGAAAGACTGCAGCCCTTCCTTCTCCCAGAGCCCTCCCAGCACATGGCAGCCAATCACACCCAGCTTCGTCAGCCCTATGCTCTCAAACCGATCCTAACGGGATGATTGACACAGCAACACAGCACTTCTAATGTGTAAAAACAATGCATCCATACTGATGAACCAGGAATTTCCCTCACGCAGGGAAGGAGTTTTACCGGTGAGGTAAAGCAATACCTCCACGAAATAACATACACAGCAAAAGCAAAGAACTCCCTTCCCCTCCACTGCAACAGCAGCTACACCATGTCTTCGTGCACAAGGATTTTCAAAGCTTTTGCTAATTGTAAATGCGTGCACAAACAACGTTTCCAGAACTGCGGAACTGCAGGGATGCCGCTTTGCTTGTAAAGGTGAGCTGTGCACCAGAAACCAAACAATCTAGCCTTTATTTATAACATGTAGCCAAAATGCACTTCGATTCAGGCAGTAGTATTTTAAGGCTGCATAATCTTATGAGCAGTATTTGCATTTAACAGCAACACATGCATAATGTCTTTCCGAATATTCGAGACTAGTTGTTAGGGACTGCAGGTACGGGATGCTTCTCGATGAAAACATAATCTGTACAAGGGTGTTTTAATATCCTTGGCAGACAAATCACATCAGCAGCATCTAAACTGCGGTTTGGGTGATTAGCTTACCACTGATGCTCATTTGTATCAAGGCTCTGACATGAGGACTATGATACCAATTGCCATTTTCAAGTCAAACTGTGGGCAGCTTGACACGCTTGGTACTCACAGTCTGCTGTCAATCAGTTTTCCCCACAAATTTTGTGTAAGTTTTCTCTAACAGGAGAACAAGCAGGCAAGGATTATTGAAAGAGAGTTGCAAATAAGAAAAATATCAAAAAGGAGGTTAAGCTGAAAGTCAATCTTTATCCAGAGAAGGGTAAAGATTAGAGTATCATACTACTTTAGAAAGCATTTAGGCAGTTCAAGCCATTACATCTTAAAAAAAAAAAAAAAAAAAAAAGGAAAAAAAAGCCACAAAAAACCACAACAACTGTAAAATGTGTTTAAAATTCCACTAGAAGTTTAGAAATATGAATAGACAAGAGGAAAACAAAGCTCTCATTCACTGGCAGCTCTGCCCCAAGGCCCCATTGTTTCCTATGGACTGTTTTGCATATTATAAACATGGCTTCCCAAAAATCTATTATTCCTCTATCCCGCAAGCAAAAACTCTCCTTTGGGCTTCACCATCTCCCACCCAGTTTGTTAAAACCCTCCTCTCTCTAGCACAG
>NW_009943414.1:0-285 GCF_000696875.1 Nestor notabilis
GCCAGCCCACCCCGGTGCCCTCCTGCAGGCAAAGGGGATTTGATCGGAGCCGACCTGTGCAGCACCGACCGGGTGATCAAGACCAACGCGGACGTGAAGGCGCTGACCTACTGCGACCTGCAGCACATCGGGCTGCGGGGGCTCTGCGAGGTGCTGCAGCTCTACCCCGAGTATGCCAGCAAGTTCACAGCGGACATCCACCAGGACCTCACCTTCAACCTGCGGGAGGGCAGCGAGATGGAGGTAGGTGCGTGTCCTCCCTCACAGGCCCCTTCCCATCCTCAC
>NW_009943414.1:559-784 GCF_000696875.1 Nestor notabilis
CTCCCTGCTCACACTGCCCAGGCTCCAGGGTGGGGGCTGTGGCCATGCAGGTACGTCCTGTCCTGGTGTAACCCCAGGGAATTGGAAGCAAGAGCATTTGTGGAGCAGGAGGCGGACGGAAGGCTCAGAAATGAGGATGGAGGGGACTGGGGGTCACTGGGGGACAGGCAGCGGGGCACAGCCCCCCCCGGTGCGCAGGAGGCCGGGCCGGGGGGCGGGGGGTTT
>NW_009943414.1:931-1229 GCF_000696875.1 Nestor notabilis
AAAACCCAACACATCCATCGCCAGGGAGAGGGATAAATAATCCAAGGGTGGAGAATGCGAATGGAGCCTGGGTCCCGCGGGAGCTGATGCTCTGATGGCTGAGCCGGGGCTGGGATTTGGGTTGCAGCCTTGGGTCTGGCTCGGGATACAGACAGCTCCTCAGTGTCATGACAGCAGCAGAGGAAGAAGAGCAGGGGAGAGGCTGCGGGGCCGGTGCTGGGGGAGGTTTGGTCGTCCAGGGGGGCACGGAGAGGCCGGGAGGGGAGCGGGGCACATGTGTCTGCCTGCGGCCGGTCCC
>NW_009943415.1:0-249 GCF_000696875.1 Nestor notabilis
TGAAATGCGCCTTTAACTCCCAAAATGAGCCTTTAACCTCTCAAAATCAGTCCTTAACCCCCCAGAATAAGCCTTTAACCCCCAAAATGAGCCCTTAAGCCCCTAAAATAAGCCTTTAACCCCCCAAAATGAGTCCTTAACCCCCCAAAATAAGCCTTTAACCCCCAAAGTGAGTTCTTAACCCCCCACGATCAGCCTTTAAGCCACAAAACGAGCCCTTAACCCCCCAAAATGAGTCCTTAACCCCCC
>NW_009943416.1:0-1118 GCF_000696875.1 Nestor notabilis
GATGGCGCCTTGTCCGTCCTGGGGGTCTTGTCCAGCCTTGCTCCCCCCGGCCGGACCTTCACTCCTGCCCCAGGCTGTCCCTCCTGACGGGGCTGGGGGGTGGCTGACCCCACTTCCCTGCTCCCTGCTCTCTCTGTCACAGAGCTCTCCCCTGCCTTGTGGCCGCCAGCGGTCTCCAGGGTGGTGGTGCAGTCCTTCTCGCTCACCCCAGGGGAGGCCACAGTGGTGCCCAGGCGGATGCTGGCTCCCTCAGCTGGGGTGGTGACATCAGCCTCCTCGTCACCCTCCTGCTGTGGGGTGGTGACAACCAGGAAGCCCGGCCTCCCATCAAACCTCTGCCCCTCACCTCTTGCCTCATCGTCGTCATTGCCATGGATGCCAGCACCCGTGGGGACAGTAACGTCACCACCAGCAACCCTCCAGGGGCCAGGGGCCACTGATCCTTCTCCATCACCAATGGTGATGGCACCATCCTCATCATCTCCTGTAGGATGCCCATACCTGGGGCTGCTGGTAATGCTGTACCCATGGCTCGGGGGGGCCGGGGGGGGGGGGCATCTCTCTGGGGGGGGCTGTGGTGGCCAGTCCTTCGGGCTGCCTGTGAGCAGGGATGCCATCATCGTCATTGCCATCGTGCGCCACAGTGACACCCAGCCTGGGCAGGGGGCTGCTAGTTGCTTCAGCGGGGATGCCGTCATCCTCAGTGCCAACAGTGGCACCAGCCTGGGTGGTTTCTTGCTCTCCCACGTGGATATTGGCCCGCCCAATGAAGATGTTGACCTCATCGTCCTTGTCCGGAGAGATCTGGGTGAAGCTGGTGGCCCTTGGTGTGCTGCCCACCTTCCTTTGAGTGATGGTGATGCTGCTCGAGTCAGGGATGTAAGCGTATTCATCCACACCTTTGGCATCAACTTGGACATCCTCCATCTTCTCAGTGACAGAAGCAAGAGCAGCACCTCCTGTCCCTGGGCCCTGCATGGCACCCTCCTGCCCTTGGACAGGGATGGTGGCCTCACCGCTGCCCTCATCCACAGCCCCTCCTGTGGCAGGGACCCTCTCCCTGGCAGCTGTCATGGCTCCCTCCCCTGGAACACCCTCCCGGGGCCCCCCACCCCCTC
>NW_009943416.1:1172-11379 GCF_000696875.1 Nestor notabilis
CCCCCACGCCCCCTCCTGGGGCGGGGACCCTCTCCCTGCCAGCTGTCATGGCTCCCTCCACTGGAACACCCTCAGGGGCACCAACATCCCTGTCCTCACTCCCGACACTGGACCTGTTCCCTGCCACAGCCTCACCGGAGTGTCCACCCTCAGGGACAATGGAAACACCACCATCAACTTCAAGCACTAAATCCAGGTCACCACTGCCCTCTGAGCTGGCCGGGGTGGGACCTGCAATGCCAACGCCACCACGTGCTCGTGCACCGGTGCCCGGGCGAGGTCTGTGAGCATCCCTGCCAACGCCTGCAGTGCTGCGGTTGTCGGGCCTGAGGCTGGTCCCGTCCTCCATCACAACTGTGCTGCCATTGCCACCGTGCTCTGGGGCTGCCCTGTCATCTGTCAGCCCCTGCCTGGCATCATCCTCACCCAGCTGATGGCCGGGGACGGCACTCTGGCTGTCAGCCTCTTCCTTCTGTGCAGTACAATAAGGGAGAGGTCAGGGGCAGCCCTGGTGCCTGCCAGCTGCGTGTGGCACCGCAGCCCAGCTCAGGTCCTGCCGTGCCACCCGGCTGCCTTCTCACCTTCATCTGCGTCTGGTTCCTCCGCGTTGAAAACGAGTAGACGTATTTGAAGACGTAGAAGCCATGCTTGGCATTGCAGCCTTTCAGCAGAATCTGGTGGAGAAGAAAGAAGTAAAACCCACAATTTTCTTAGTAAATGTGATGACAGGAGCTTGCCTTGCTGTACCTGGCACTGCAGCAGGGTCCTACCAGCATCCACTGGAGCCCGAGACGGGCAGTAGCTCTCACCACCTTGTAGCTGCCATTGTGGGTAGGGACCTGGGTAGGATTCATGTGCTTGCCTCCTGATCTCTGGGGTTTGGCTTTCCCTTGGGCTCATTTTTGCTAGGTAGCTTATAGTTTGAATGAACAACCTGGTTGGTGTTCCCATCAGACATAAGTGACAGGACCGATGGTGACTTAAAGTGCTGGAAAGTCAGCAGCTGGCTTCCAATAGGCAAAACCAGGCATTTTCTCCCACACCACCCTATAGCAGGGTTTTAGTGGGCCTAGGACTTCTTCAGCCTCATCTGTGGGTACATCGAGCATTTGTGCTTTAGGGCTGGGCAGGGGCAGAGGAGCAGCTGGTGGGGGAAGCCCTTCCCTTGCCTGAGCACATCACACCTATCCCCTCCCCTGCTCTTTGTAAAGGCTGCTCAGCTGCAACGGGACCACTGGTCTCTTTCTGTGGCTCACTGGGGCTGCCCTCCAAAAGTGGCTTTTTCTCCCTGTGCCCCTGGTTCAGGGCATTCCATAGGGTCCCGATGGGACAGGGGGGACATACCCGGTGCTGTCCCGCACAGTTCCCGGTAGGTCTCCCAGGCGGCGGCGGTGGTACCTGTGGGCAGCAACACACAAATGGGAGCTGAGGTGTCAAATGAATGCTGCCCTGGTGTGCAGGCAGTTTCCAGCACCCACTGCCAGCCACTCTCCCTGCCCAGTGTGATGGGCATGCCACAGTGTCCAGGGAAGGGTGGGAAAACTGCTGATAAGCCCATAAATCCCCAGTCACTACCCGGGGTACTGGCTTAAAGCCAGCAGTAGTAGGAAAGGTCAAAACCACATTCTGAGGGTCTGAAAAGTATTGCAGATCCTGCTACAGCATGCTTTTAATAGGATACAGCTACTTTTAACAGGATATTGTTGGTTTGCAAATACCCTTTTAGTGGATTCTGCTGCAGAGTATTTTTATTGCAGAGCACTGCTCACACCACAATGCTGCAGCTTACATCTGGGATCTGGCTGCAATGAGACCCTGAAGCTGGTTTAACTGGTGGTGATTCCCAGTGTTTACTGGGCAACTCAGCAGTAACAGCTGTGTCACCACAGCCAGGTTGCTGTACAAGCTTCTGGCTTCCCCTGATTATCCTGGCAATTTCTGGCAAATATCCTGGCAAATACATCTTCTGGGATGTATTGGCCAGTGCATCCCTCAGGGATGGGGAACCTGAAGGTGGGAGCATTCTGTGAGCCTCACCAAGCCATTCTCTACATGAGAATGTGGCCTGAGCCACCTCCAATCTCAGCAAAATCAGCCACTGAAATGCCTCAAGCACAGCTGAAAGGGGCAGAAATGCACCCCAGAGTATTAAATATTCTGGGGTTATTCCATTGTTTGTGAACAATGTCAAAGGCTGGATTACAGCCCTGGTTACACAGCAGAGTATTACCTGGCTCTTTCTCGTGCCCCTATCTGTAAAGCAAATCTGTGCTGATTTATTGCCTCCCCCTCCTGTGCTGCCCTGCAACAGACCTGCTTATGCTAGCTTGCCCTGGGGGCTAAAGGACACACAAATGGGGCCCAGCCCTCAGGGAAGATGGCTTCCCTCCTCGTTACCCTGCCAAAAAAAACATGCCTTCACCAGGAGCAGATTTTCACCCTGTGTATTTAGTACATTGGGAAACAGTTATGGAGGGCAAAATGGCTGCTATTTATCTCAGTTTGCCCTTTGTTTCAGTTACATCTGTCTGAATTTCACATTAGGAGGGCTGTAATATGATTGCAGGCACCCCTGTGACCGTTGTTACCCACATGGGTAAGGTGAGCATCCGCCCTGTGCCTCCCTTCCCATGGCTCCGCTCAGGCTGTTCCCAGGCCAACAGCTCAGGCACCCCAGTACTAATTCTGTATGTTTCCTGCTGGGTTCAACTTTGTGTCAGCACCTCAACTCCCCCACCCCAAGCCCCAGAGATGCTATATGCAAGCACATCTCAGGCCTTCCTGCTACTGAAAGCGTGGTGGGGCGCACTGGGTGGTACACCCCACGCTTTCAGCAGCACGTTGGGAAGCTGGGGAGAGCCATACTCACAGGTATCGAGAAGGCTGTGCTGAGCAGGCAAAGGCACAGGCACAGGCACGCGAGGGCTGTTTGCATCTTGGGCAGCTCCTGGGGGCATAAAGGAAAGCGTCACTGAAGTTTGTCTTTCTGGAACTTGTGGCTCCCAACAGTCCCGGTCAGCAGCAACCCAAAGACTCCCACAGCACAGGGTTATCCAGTGATCCTGGTTTTCCCCAGCCTTTGCAGTGGCCCTCAGCATCACCCTGCCTCTCTGCACTCCTTGCAGCAAAGGCGATGCTCTTACCATGGGCATACAGCAGTGAGGCGAGGACACGTGCATGGCCAGCAGCACTGGGTGGATGCTCTGACACTAGCTGTTAAAGCTTCTTAACATGCTCTGTCAAAAGACTTTGGGTGGATATTTGCAATAAATGACCACCAAAACCACTGGAGGCTAAGCCATACAGTCGTAAGCCTGAATTAAGACACTTGCACACTGCTTTCAACAGCACTGATAAATGGCAGAAGACAACAGCTCCGTTGGCTAATAATTCTCATTTCACCCATCCACCCTGGCTTGGGCTCACAGGTCTAGCCCAGAAACTATATTCAACTGTGCAAGAGTTGGTACAGAAGACATCAGAAGGAAATTCGTGCACAAGGATCAGCAGTACAAAGCAACATAGGTTCAAGAGAGCTTTACGCAGAGATGTGCACAGCCTCGGCTCGGCCTGTCTCCACCATGGCTTGCCCAGAGCGAAAGCAGAAGATGCCCCTGCTTAGAGAGAGCAGAGCCAAAGGGCTAGGGAGAGGCAGGCCAGGCAAAGTAGGTAAGAAGATTACCTTTTGCTGTCAGAGGCAGGTCCCAGCAGCAGACCGTAGAGGCTGTGTCCACTTTGCTGAAATTTAAAGTTGGCCCTGGGTGTGCAGAGCCAATCAGCTCCTGCCCAGGGACATTTGTCAGGGCTGGCAGTGCCCGCAGATAACCAGGGGGAGTAATTTCCAGCTAAAAATGTGCTTGTGGTGGAAGACAGCTATCAAATGTTCCACCTGGCTGGATAAACAGAAAGCACAGTTTATAAATATCTGTTCTGAAGGCGAAATTGCTCGATGATTAGCGCAGATCTTAGTGTGGCACACGTCCAGCCTGGTTATTGATAAGAGGGGGTGCAGGGGGTTTTAACATGCTCACTGTGACTGACATGGGAAAGCCTTGATAGGGCTGCAGAAAGGGAAGGGTGATATACTAAGCCTGTCCTGCTTGCAGCCACGACAGACACTGTGGGACAGTGCTGGCCAAGCTGAGAGCTGCCACCACACCATAGGTTCCAACACTTGCTTTTGGGGTTTCAACCTCAACCTCCCTGAGCTAAGCCTGGTGCAAGTGCAAAATAGAAGAGTGGTTAAAAAAAAAAAAAAGGTATTTTTTTCATGCAGTGCTTGCACAGGTTCCTTCAAACCCATCTTTAGTGTAGGAAGGTGCTGCAAGGATGTGTACAACGTATGTACACTACTGCTGTCCCCTCTATCTTTGGTAGTATTGCTGGTCACCTACACATACACCCAGGGAAGCTGTCCCTGCTGTGGCCAACGTGGCTTATTGGCTCACTGTGAGGATGGTGACAACAGCTCCCATCCCACCCACCACCCTGTCCCGACCCAAACCCTGGGAGCGGGCACGACCATTGCATTAACATCAGAAATACTCAAACCATCAGCATCCAGCCGCAGGTGGAAGCAAATCTCAAGGCCAGGAGGAAACCTGCCCTTTCCACAGGGCCAGGGAGGTGCGGTTGGATGCAGCCCCATGGATAGAGGAGCAGCAGCCAGCATGCCTTGGCTCAGGGAGGCAGAGCTTTGGCCAGGTGCCTGTGGGGACTGACGCACATGAGACTGGGCCATGTGCCCCGTGGGAGCAGGACCCAGACCCAGCAGTGCCAGGGCCCTTTGTCCCTGCTGGTTCCCTGACGTCTTTGGGCACCCCTGGGGATGCGGACAATGGGGCTTCCCTGCCACAAGAGCTTGCAAGGCTCCCCAGTGCCACCACAGGGATCTGGCTCCATGGTGCTCACCCTGCAGGCAGCACCCCCTGCCACCCTGGCGGCTGCAGGCCAGCTTTGGTACATGGAGGTGGTTTTGTACAGTGGCCAGCAGTGAAGAGAAACTTGATCTATGGTTCGGCCTGTATGGGGAACTGAACACAGGTTTCCTTTTCCAGGAGTGTGAGGGCAGCGCAGTACCTGCTGTAACCCATCACTTTTCATAAATGGGGGCACCTGTCTGGAACCCAGAGGGGCTTTTGGTCCTTCCCAATCCCTGGTGCTGATCCCCATTTGGCTGGGGCCATGCTCACATGGGGAGGTGACTCTGGGTAGAGATCTTGGGGACCACAAGCCAGGCATTCCCATTCCTGATGCAGGAGGCAAGTAGATGCACCACTGCCACTGTGACACCGCTACCTTGCCCTGGGGATGAGGCTGTGTGGCGGGGACAGACAGGGACTGTTTTGGACTGCAGATCTTGAGTCCAAAACACATGTCCAAGGTGCTCGGCTTTGCTGTGACCCACATGCCTGACACATGGATGCAGGAGCAAAGCTGTCATTACAGAGATGTGCATTACGGCTAGTGATGCACGAGAAGAGAAATTAACGTCATTACCTTTATTAATATTGCCTGGTGTGTGGTCAGGCTATGGGAGGCATGCTGCCAAGGAATGGAAGATGTAAAGTTATCATTACCCACGTATTTCAAATTCACATCAACTCTACATAAGACGTGGCAGTAATCCCACAGCAGTGACCCTAAAAATACCCTTTCATTTTTTGGAGGGGACTCTACAGATGATTTCCTAGTTGGTCTTTCTGCTTCTCCCTCCTGTGTGCATCTGAGCTGGAATAAGGAGATTTAACCCTCAGCAGCATGAGCACCTGCAGCCTCTCAAATCCACCAAGTGCTGTGCTGCCCTGCTGACCCCAGCAAATTTGGCAGCAAAGCTTTTGTCACCAACAAGTTCAGTTCTGTTGCTTTATTTCATTTCACTTCGTGAGATACAAAAAAGCCTGGGACAGAGCCAGTGCACCCCACAAGCTGCCTGGCATCCCCTCTGGCATGCGGCAGCTGCAGGGAGCATAAGGATGCACATTCCTGAGTGGGATGGGGCAGGGGGACCAGCACTGGGCCTGCCCCTCACCCCCCGCTCACTGGCTGTAGTAGTAATCCTGGCCATACACGTCATAGCCGTGCCCCTTGTAGTAGCCGTACTCATTCTCGTAGGCCCGGTAGCTGTCCCCACGGGCGTACTCGTCCTGCTCCCCATAGCTGCCATCGGTGGTGCCCTCGTCCCCCCAGCCATGGCCCCCGACCGTCACCTCGTACTCCCACTGCTCCCCAGCTGTGGTGGCATCCGTGGGTGCTGCATGTCCCGTGGTGGTTGCCTGGGACAGCCCTTCCTCATTGGTGGTGCTGGCAATGGTGGTGGCTTCAGTTTCCTCCTCCTCTTCCTCTTCTTCTTCTTCTTCTTCTTCCTCCTCCTCCTCTTCCTCTTCCTCCTCCTCCTCAGCTGCACCGGTGCCCTCCTCAGCCACTGTAGTGCCATTGCCGTGAGGCCCATCTGCTCCCTCAGTGGTGTTGGTGCTTGTGCCATTGACACCATTCTCATTCTCAGCTATTTCTTCCTCTTCCTCCTCCTCCTCATTCTCATCACTGTCTTCATTTTCAGAGTCAACCCCCCTGCCCACAGTGCCGTTCCTGCCCCCCTTTGGGGGCCCTTGGCAGCCCTTGCCCTAGCAGGGGAAAATAGCACAATTTTAGTTGGGTGCTGAGAGGTTGCAGCTTTTTGGTGCTGCGTGACATGGGGCAGGTTCAGGCAGAGCTGAGCATCTCCCTCATCCCTTGCAAGGTAAGGCTGCCTTTTTGGGGTGCCCCTTCCAACCCTCTTGCCAAGTTAGTGCCCAGAGCTTGGCCCAGCTGTGGGTATCTTGCACAGCAGACCCTCAAGCAGAAACAGGGTGCAGGGCATCCCATGGGTGCAAGCAAACATGCATTGAACATAACCCCCATCCAAGGGAGCTCCCCTCCAGCCCCGCAAACCACACCTGCTGGGGGCATGCGAGGTCTCCTCCCAGCCCACCCTTGCTGTCTCCAGGGGCTGCTCCAATGGGGTGGCCATCTGCCTTGGTGCCAGCATGGGATGCCTTCTGCAAGGACAGGGAGAGGACAGGGCAGGTGGTCAGCAGCGGGAGCGCAGCACAGCCCCCCCAGCAGTGAGGGGGTCACACAGCATCCCTGCACGGCGTTGGGTGCTGCTCCCAGTTTCCTTCTTTCCCACGGGTCTCGCCCTAGGCTGAAACCGAGAAGCTGCAGCAGGGCAGCCCCAGCCATGCAATTAAGTGGTGGTGGCTGGAGTTGGGTGTTCCCATTCTGGCTACACATTTTGCTTTACGAAGCATCTAAAGGTTTGCTTTTGAAGTTACCTCTCCCAGTTTCCAACAAACAAAGAAAGCCCCAGGCACACTACTTGCAGACACACTATACACAAGGTGTAGCTAGATGGTGAGAGCATGACAGCAAGGTGTGAGCCCCAACCTCACCAGCAACAAGCCATCAGTGCCACTCAGCCCCAGAGACCACGAAGCAGCAGAGCAGGTCTCTCAGCGCAGTGCACAGCACTCCATGCTGCTAAAAGAGGCAACGAATAACCCAAATTCAAGCAGAGCCTGGAGCAACCACTGCAGAACTGCGGTGGGGCAGCTCACCCTCTCCCCAGCCCTTGGAGCACCTTGCCACCAGCAAATGAACCCAGGCATGGCAGGGAGACCCAGGGGCACTGCCATCCTTGACCAGGGCAATCCCCACTGCTTATGCGCCAAGACCAAGGACACTCACCCTGGTGTTTTGGGCCAACTCAGACACTTAAAACATGGGTGTATCTGAAGCCAGAAAAAACTCAGGCTGTTTTCCTCTCCACCGGGGAAGCCACCAAATTGCATGGTGAAACCAGCTATAGTGAATCTGCAGGAGTGATGCCCCCCATCTAGTAACCAATATAATAGTGCTCTTTACATACCTGAGGGGTTTGTAAAGATGATGGGGCCTTTCATCGTGATTTTTCTTGCTGACCATCCCCTGCATCCCTCCTCCAGAACAGCCACCTCTCTGGTGCCCTTGACACAAAAGGGGCTGCCTGGAACAGCAGGCTACATTCCCCAAATGCAGCTGCATTCATGCATATCACTTAATTCCTTCCTCAGGAATGAAATTCCCCCTTTGCCAGTCTCCTCCCACTACTTGAAATTACCCCTAATGATCCCAGTGGTAGGGGAGAGCAACAGGCAGAAAGGGGCAATTTGCAGGGAGGTGCAGAGGCTACCTCATGCTGCACCCCAGCCCTACGCAGGCCTCCAAAGCGGAGTTTAAGACCAGATGCCCAGGCTTACACTTCTGTCAAAAAGACCCCTGAAATTTGCATTCAAATCACTAAGAAAAGGAAAAAAAAAGAGGAGGTGATCAGACCTGACACATAGGTTTCCAAGTGTGCTGAATCCCTGTCTCAAAGCACCTGTGTGCTGGAGGCTAATGGGTTATTTGTGAGCATTTGCAGCCTGGTGAGACGCAGGAGACCTTTGTAATCCCTGGCTTTTAATTTTGGGCCTGAGCAACTCCTTCAAATGCAGTGGTGCCCAATCTCATATTGACCCAGCAGACAGGAGCAGCATTACCAGCTGGGCTGGTACAGATGTGCATTTCCCAATACAGCATCAGTTTGTGTCCCTCCACACAGACACGTGCAGAGCACAACTGTATTTCTCACAGCAATTTTATCAGCACTATGGGGGCAACGCACCCTGAAAGGGGAAGGTAAGAGGAGTCCCTAACAGCACCTTTCGCCTTGCATGTGAGCTCCCTGTTTCTGCCCTTTGGACTGTCCTTTCTCAGCCACTGAAAATGGAAACCCAGAAAGTTTGTCTCAGTTATTTGGTGCATCCCCCACTCATCCTCTTTAGAAAAGAAGAAAAAAAGAGAAAACATACAAAACACAATCAAATAAAGCCTAGAGTAGCAAATCCAGTCACATCCAGAGCTGTGGGCGGTCAGCAGCCACAAAAGATGATGAGAGGAAACTACGAAACCAAAGAAAGTCCCCAAATTCCCGTATTTGTTTTGCAGGCTGCTGGTTTGCTGTACTCACCCCCACTTCCTCCTCTTCCTCATCTGAGCCGTCCCCCTCTTCCTCCGATGAGTCACTGCCCTAAGGAGAGGGAAAACCAAGCTGCAGGTAGCCAGGCTGGAGGATCTTCATTAGCATCACAAGCATGACACTTGCCCTGCAAGCCAGTGGCAGACCATCCACCCATCTCAGTACCTCCACATTCGGTGGGCAGTGAAGCATCAGCAGCCTCTCTGAAGCACCCACCTGGTACCGTTGCTGCGGGGAATGCAGGTAGGCATATCTGTACAGGTAATACCGGTGCCTGTTCTTGAACACCTATTGGGAGAAGAAGGGGGTAAATCCCACCAGGCTGGGGGCTTGAGTGACCGAAACGTCCCCATCCTCAAGGGCAGCACTGCGTGGGGCTGGGCATGCGGTGTGGGGGGACATCCTACCGCGTTTTCTTCCGAGTCATCCAGCTTGGCTCGCCGCAGCCAGCTCTTGACCTGGGGAAAATGGTGGGTTGGCACATGTCCCACACAAGCCCTGGCGAGGCTTGAGGGTCCCCCCAGCTGCCTGGCACTCACCGAAAAGGTACATGCTATCCCCACCAGGCAGGCGAAGACCAGGGCAGTCCTCATGGCTGCTTTCTCTAGAAACATCAAAACATGGCAAGAACTTGCTTTCCAGCTAGAAAGCTCCATCACTACCCCAAACCACACAGGTGCTTGTGTCCACATGGGTGAGCAGGGAGAAGAAAGGCTGACCTCCAGCAATCTCTTGATGGGGTCACCCAACCCCTCCAGAGATCCAAGTCCTTCCTTTTTTAGTTTTGACAAATCTGCCTCCATTTCCATGAATATACCTTGCTTTCCCTGCTTCCTGCTTCCCCATGGCCTGCAAGTGAGTGGGGAATGCTAGTCCCCATTGGAAATGGAACAGGATCGGCTGGCAGGAGTGCTGCCCACTGTGGCTACCCTCCCACAGCGCTGCAACCTGCTCAGACTCTGCCCAGGGAGCAATGCCTGTGGGAATTACACCACAGAGAGTTAACCTCATGGAGGAAAAATAAATAAGCAAGCAAAGAAATGAATATAATTGCTTCTACAGTCTGCATTGACAAAAATAGCAGTGGCGAGGAACAAATGCAACAAGCCTGCTGTAGGCATATCTGGGCAGGAGGCTCTGGGTAGGACTGAGGTGGACCCCCCACGCCCC
>NW_009943416.1:11451-14428 GCF_000696875.1 Nestor notabilis
CCCAGAGAGGGCTGCTCCCAGCACCCCCCCAGCCTCAGTCAGGCACACTAACCTTCCTTTTTGCTACTTTTCTTACAGCTAAACCCACCATCAGCTGTGCTGAGGGGTTTTTCTGGGGGGTGAGTTATTATATTTATCTGCCCTTGAATTTTCCCTATCTTTAACTCAGGCTAGAAAACAACTGCCCACACTCCACCTTCCCTGGCCATGCAGTGAGGCTCTGGATGATCATGCCCTCCACCGAAGTGCTCCATGAAGCCACAGACCCAGGAAAAGGCTAAAACCAGCATCCAGCCCCACCAGCAAGCCGAGCCCCTCCGTCACCCCCTAAAAAAAAGCAGACAGCAATGCATAACCCAGCCGGGAAAAGCAGCAGCAAGCTTACCGAGCCACAGCGCCGATGGCTACCCGTGGAGTCAGCCAGCACTGATTTCCTCCCACTGCTGCCCACTGGGATATAAGGTCTATTTTTGCCCCCCGCCCCCCCTGCCCCGGCCAGTCACCGCCCTGTCCAGAGTGACGCCAGCCTGCCAGTGTGCACCAGAAAGCCCCCGAACTTCAGCACTGGCAGATCTGGTGCACAAACATAGTGGCCGCACTGCTGCCAAACCCGGGGAGGTTTGCACCGTGCCGCTTAATTGAGGGTCTGGCCTCAGAGCAACGGCCAGAGAAGGCCAGAGGGTATAATAATACTGTGGGTTTAAATTAAAATAAATATTGGGAAATCTGTTCTCAGGGGGTGTCTGCCTCTCTTTTTGGGAAATTCTGTCAGTGTTTTTTCAAGCAGACAAAAAAGACCAACCTCAAAGGCCTGGCTCCACAGGCACTTGGGCATAGCCATTAAGACAAAAAAAGGCTAAATCCTAACAAATCCCTCTCCAGGCCGCCTGCAAAGGTGAAACGCGCCTAAGGAAGGGCAGGGAAAGAAAAGGAGATTCGGGTACAGGTGTTACCAGTCCCCCTTTGAAAGCCATTCTGCCACAATGATGCTACAGAATGCAGGTCTGTTTCATTTCTTACACCCCCTGAACCACGCAGACCCGTGCAGGGGCCAGCCTGGCTCTGTAAAGTCAGGTATTCCCCGGCTGAAACCTGGTGGCTCTGTACATGTCCCCAGCAAAGTGCAACAACTGCCTGGGGCAAAAAAGATGCAAAAAACCCACCCTAACGGCCACCCAAAGCTCAGCAGGGACCTTGGCGGCAGGATAGTCAGTGGTCGGCAAGCTCCTGCCCTGCACCTGATGGCAGGGATGGGGGCACATGGGTGCTGCAGCTGCCCCCTGGCAGTCACCTCTGCAGAGACATCCTTCCCCTGTATTTACTATTTCCTGCTGGGATTTCAGCCGCCCATCTCTCCAGTGCACCTCTGCTCCCCCTTTCCCAGATTTTTCTTGCACGAGTGATGCGCTGATGATGGCAAAGGCCCCTTGCTGCTCCTGCACGCACCCGGGCTGCAGCAGCTCAGGGGAATGACTCCTCACCAAATGCAGCTTTGCTTTCCACCACAGCAAGGAGAATTGCAAATCCCACCTGATGCCTTCAGCCCTACAACCCTCAGAGGGAATGGCAGTGCTGGAAAATGTAGGCTTTCAAGCAGGTTTATTGACCATCAGGTTTACCAGTGATCAAACTCTGGTTATTTAGGGCAGAAAAATCCTCTTTGCAGTGGAAGACTTGAATGTTCATGTTTCTGCTCAAAAATCAGAGGCTGAAAGCCTCACCCACATCCAGGGGAGCCCAGTTTGAGTCTGAATTTGATTAGGAAGCAAAAGATTTGCAGTTAATCAAATTCCCAGGTTAGGACTAGGAAGACAAAGCACTTTTGCTGTTGTTGTCATTTTGTCTTATTTTGCTCATCACCACATCAACAGGTACATGGTAGAGAGCTGCTAATTGCTGGCCAAACACCATGCACATCACATACATGCTTTTGGGGAAGGAGAGGTCCCTTGCAGCCCCCCTGGGGGCTGGGGTCCACCAGCCTTGGTATCAATCCAGGCCATGCGCCCACTATGGAAACCCTGGGGCTACAGGGCTCAGCCGTGCCTGCCCCATGGGCTTCAAAGCCCATTGTGTCACTGTGGAGAGCTGTAATTACAAGGAAGGCTGGAGCTGGCCACGGCTTTCGGCTGGCGCCTCGGGCCAGGAAAACCCACACACACCAAAAAAAAGAAAAGAAGGGAAAAAAACGGAGCTACGCAGTTTTCCTATGCCAACACAGCAGCCTACTGTAAAGAGAGGCACCAGCATCACGAGGGGCTCAGCAGCCCCCATCCCCATGGGGCTGGGGTGGCTGGAGGGGTGATGGGGGGCAGAGGACAGAGGCTGCCCTGTGTGGGAGAGCAGCAAGGACATGCCCAGCTTTGAGCTTGAATTTCATCAGGGATGAGGAACAGAGAGTGCTGGTGGGAGGCAATTTCTAATGTAATTAAAGGGCTGCTGCTGTAGGGTGCTTAAAAAAAAAAAAAAAAAAAAGAGAACTGACTATAAAAAAATGTGTATTTCACCCAAGATCCCTAAAAAGCACCTAGAAAGGATAATTAACGTGTGCTGAAGTGCCTCCTGTGGCCAGCACCTATGTTTAGCCCCTGGGCCAGGGAGCCGGTGCTGCCTGTGCTGGCCACCAGCAGCAGCAGCCTCACAGCACCATGCAAGGACAACAGCAGGGAAGCTGGACAAACACATCCAAAATGTTCCCATTTAAAAGAATAATAATAAATACATTTTAAAAGGCGTCACATCTCGGAGCTGGAGCAGCTTCATGAAAATAACCATGTCTTTCCAGATAAACAGCTGGAAACAAAACATGGAACAGCTCACCTGCCTCCAGGGGATGTGCCAACTGTGACAGTAGCAAAACCCCATTTTTTGGGGCCACATTTTGATCACAGGCAGGAGTGTTGATCTGCTGGAGGGTAGGAAGGCTCTGCAGAGGGATCTGGACAGGCTGGGTTAGGGGGCTTCGGGCCAGGGGTCT
>NW_009943416.1:15082-21957 GCF_000696875.1 Nestor notabilis
GTGACACAGTTTAGTGGTGGACTTGGCAGTGCTGCAGTAATGGTTGGACTCTATGATCTTAAAGGTCTTTTCCAACCCAGTTGATTCTATAATTCTATGACAAGGCGGGTGCGCAGCATGCAGCCCACGAGTGCAAACGCAATGGTTTCCCTTCTGCACTCCCGTCAGGTTTTTTCTGTGTACAAGTACACCGCCATGTTGCTCATTACACGCTTTGGTGACAAGCAGGGGTCAGGCAGGCAGCCCGCTCCCAAAGCCCTGTACAGGCACATCGCTGCCCTCGCGCAGCAGACAATGCCAACCCGCGCCCCAGCACTGGTGGGGTTTGTGCCAGCCACTGACACCAGCTCCGGGCTGCAACTGGGTGGGCTTGCACCCAGCATGGCCCAGCAAGGGCACTGCCTATGGCTTTGATGTAGGAGCTGGAGCCCCTGGAGACCTCACAGTCAGAGCGTCCCTGTCTGGCGCAGGCTGACACGGCTCCTATGTCCAAATGTAATTGTTATTTTTGCAGGGCAGTAAGTGAGCAGAGCAGTGTGCTCCCGTCTTGCTCGGGCCCACTGCAGGGCCGAGGCTGTGGTTGGGGCTGCACCATCCTATTTCCACGCCCTGGAGCTATTCTGGAAGGAAACCTCAGGACCAAAAATAAGCATAGAAAAACAAAACCAGAAAGACACTTTGAGCTTGGAGGGGAGAGGCCAAGGTGCTGCTGCAGCCAGGGAAAGGGGCATCATGCAGCAAAGTGGCCATGGCACCTCCAAAACTGGGGGGGGAAGCACCAGAGGCAGAGCTTGCCCCAGCTCCCACCTCTCCCCATGTGCTGTTGGGGACAGGAACATGTGTGCCAGGGCCATGAACCGGGGAGCAAAGTGATGAGCAAGGAAAGGGTGCACCAGCACCAGCATAAGAATCCCTCTCTCATCTCTCTTCCCTCTCCTGGCATCAGCCCAAACACAAACCAACATCAGCTGGGCATGGAGCTTGTTATTTGTTTGCAAACAATCAATTTTATAATAAAAGCAGGAGGAGAGAACACCTGAAATGCACCACGTGTCAACCTCAGTTATCGGTACACAACCTCTACATATTGGCCGTCTGCAACTGAACATCTAATACAATTTTCCTTTTTCTCTGAGGCAAGAAACCAGATAAAGGAAATTAATTCTATTCACATGCCTGGCGAAACGTGGGCCACCAGTAGCTCTGTAACACAAGCACTTTGAGGTGGCCTGAGCTCTGGGGAACCCAGCAAATCACCAAGGCAAGGTCACAGCGATATTGCAAATCCCAGCACTTGCTACCACCCAGGTCCTCACGTGTCTGAGCTATATCTGTATATCATATTTCCTCTAGTTTTTTGCTCGGTTTTTTGCAGGAGGAAGAAACTGTGCACCACATAGAGTAACTTACCAGGAGTTGTCCCACCACCAGGCTGCTGCCTCCATCTGCGCGAGAGCCCTCAGACACAGCCGCATGACAGAAACAGGAGGAAAACAACCCAAGTAACCCCCCACAAAAGGCCACATTTTCAAGAGGAGAGCAGGTGGACAGCCCAGGTTCATTGCAGAGGTACCACTGACCACCTGCACACCCGGCTCAGGAACTGAGCTCCCTGCCAAAGTCAAATTAGCACCCCTGGACAGTCAGGCACCTGGCTGGTGTGGAGGCACCAGCCATGGCTGCCAACCTCACCACCACAGCAGGCCCTGCTCAAACCTACAAAAATGCCTGCATTTGGGCTTCGAAAGTTGCCATTTGCAGCAGAGGCCAGTGTCAGCAGGGAACCACTGGCTTGTACTGGTTATTTGTTGTTGTGTACATACATCAGTTGCAAAACACTTGTATATGTATCCATATACACACAGACAAGTACACGCCTGTTGCAGTAAGTACCTTAACTCTTAGGCACTCATTTCTGAAAAAGGAGGTTTTGAAAGTTTTTATGCTATAATCAACCTACTTTTTGCTCTGTGCATGAAACAGCATCAAGTCTGCAACAGGAGAGGGCAAGTGCTGCCTCTGTTCCCCGGTTGCATGTTCAGCTCTTGTATTCAGACACCTGATGCCTTCTGGTAAAACAAAACACCAGTGCCTCGCAGCTTTGTACTTCAGGGTGTGAAAACAGAAAAACCTGAACTGCAAAACACTTGCTCACTCTTCAAGGTCTCCATAGAGAGTTCTGGGGGTACCATGCAGGTGGATGCCAAGGCTTGCACTTTATGTGCCATCCTGTGGTGCCCAGCTCCTTCTGTCAGTGCTGGGAGGACCACAGAACTCCCAGGACATGGCTGTGCTGGGAATGTGGGGGAAAGTTATTTGCCATTTAAGTGCATGGCAGTAAAGAGAGCTGGAATCAAAAATTTCCTTAGAGCATTGAAAAGGCTTGTAACGTTTTGGTTTTTCACTGAAGTCAGAGGCTGTTTTCGCACAGCTGAGACATTTCTTTTGTTCAGATTGACGGCAGCAGCGATTCCACCAGAGGCTTTTCCTCCCCACTGAAAAGGGCAGAGAAACACAATCAAACTCTCCTGGCCTCACCTGGGGAGGGGCAGTTCCTGTCACAGAACCATAGAATGACTTGGGTTGGAAGGAACTTTAAAGACCATCTAGTTCCAACCCCTGGACACGGGCAGGGACACCTTCCACTAGACCAGGTTGCTCCAAGCCCCATACAATCTGTCCTTGAACACTGCCAGGGATGAGGCAGCCACAGCTTCCCTGGGCAACCTGTTCCAGTGTCTCACCACCCTCACAGGGAAGAATTTCATCCTAATGTCTGAACTCTGCCTGGGAAGAGCCGGCCACATCTTCCCTGGGCAACCTGTTCCAGTGTCTCACCACCCTCACAGGGAAGAATTTCATCCTAATGTCTAATGTAAATCTACCCTCTTTCAGTTTAAAGCCATTCCCCCTTGTCCTGTCACTACCTGTCCTTGTATAAAGTCCCTCTCCAGCTTTCTTACTGACCCTTTTAGGTATAAGAAGACTGCTGTAAGATGTGCCTGGGGTCTTCTCTTATCCAGCTCCCTCAGCCTCTCTTCATAGGAAAGGAGCAGAAAACCATCATAGAAATCCATCCGGGAGGCACAGAAGACACAATCCCATCTGATTGTTTCTTCTGCAGATATTCCCATTTTGTAAAGGCAAACAGGGGCCAAGGAGAAGCCCTGCAGCCAGCTGTGTTGCTCAGCCTGGCATGGGAAGCCAAGGGCACTTGGCTGCTGCTAGAAGAGCCGCTGCTGGACGGAGAGGTGCTCTGAGGGTCATGAGGGTCTCTCTCCCAACCAAGGCAGGAAAATCAGGGGGTTGAATGCATTCACCTTGCATGCTGTGGCCACCCCAAGTCCAGCAGCCGCAGCAGGGCTCAGTGCTGCTGCCTCCCACTGCTTTGGCCACACCAGCTACTTATTAAAAATAGACTTTTCTCTTCTTGGAAAGGACAAAAAAAAAAAAAAAACAACCGAACAAGAAACATTTCTTTTAAGATGGTGCAGACTGGTGTTTTCACAAACCCAAATGCAACCAAAAATACCTGCTTTAAACCCCAATGCTGGTTCCTGGGTAAATCACTGCGTGCAGCTTTAGAGGCCACCCCCAACGCACAAAAAATGCTATGTGGGTGGATAAGGAAAATGCATACATTGACGTGGGCATTTTTTGTCCTTGCCTAACCCACCGGGCTTCCTGATCCTTATGACTTCATTGCACAATCAGCCCAAAACTGGATGCAGGAGCACCTCCAGTGATGGCAGAGCCTGCAGCTGACCTTCTCAGCTGCTTTTCTTCCTTGCCCAACAGCAGAGTGGGAACACTCCCCTCAGAGGCGTACTGTGCACACTGCAAAAACCAAACACGTGGTGCTGCTAAAAATGCCTTAAAATCCTCAAAGCAAGCATCTTTTTATTTTACTATGAGGGTGGTGAGACACTGGTACAGGTTGCCCAGAGAAGCTGTGGCTGCCCCATCCCTGGCAGTGTTCAAAGCCAGTCTGGACAAGGCTTGGAGCAACCTGGTCTAGTGGAAGGTGTCCCTGCCTATGCCAGGGGGTTGGAACTAGATGATCTCTAAGGTCCCTTCCAACTCAAACCATTCTATGGTTCTATGATCTTTTGGCCACACTACGTCTGGCCATCCAAAACCTCACACTGTGAAGTGCTGCTGGCCACCAAAGCTCTCTGGATGACAAGCAGGGTGGCTCCACTCACACAAAGATGAACAGCATTTGGGGGACACCAGTGTCCCCCAAAACCTGCCTGTCCTCACAGACACGTGCTGCCACATGCTGGGCGTGTCCCTGTCTGGGGGCAACACAAGCAGCTCCCTCCCTGTGGCTGGATGGGAGGTTTCCCCTCGCCATCCCAGTGTGCCAGGAGGGAGTCCCATGGGAAGCTGTCCCGGCAGCACTGGCAGGCAGAACCAGCTCTGTCTGGCACAGGCTCCCCGGCCTTTGGGGAGCAGCCAGCCAGTGGGAGGCAAACCTTGGGCACCGCTGGTGGGGACATGTGTGTAACCCAGCAGAGCCCTGGGGAGGCACGTGAAGGGGACCCACGTGCAGGGGGAGTGCAGCCAGTACCCCTCCAGCGCAGGGTGCAGCAGGGCCCTGCATGGCTGTTTGCTACACACACATCCCTCCTGCTCAAGTTAAAGCCAGATCAGCCCAGTTTTTCTCTCTATTCATGAACCACGAGGAGGACGAGCACTCACCTCTCCTTCTCCTCGTGGTGAGGACAAGCAAAAAGTCACACACAACCTTCAAGAAGTGGTTTCACAGTACTTGTTCCATCCACCCTTGCAACGTCTCAGCCATCCTACTCACGGGCTGGGTTCACAGCAGAGCTGCAGGGCATCCGTAGCCAAAAAAAAACTCCTAGTGCCTATTCCCACCCACTGTCCCCATGCAAACACCACCTCTGATGTGACCTAGCCAGCACCCGAAACGTCTCCACTGTGCGGCAGCACCGCTTGCTGGACACAGGAGAGTTCACAGCAGCTCTACCCCACATCGCTGCGCAGGGGAGCCAGCAAACACATCATTACTACAGTTTCAAACCAAAGCTGTCATCCAGCCCTTCTTTCATTTCAGGGCTGCAGCCAAAACCTGTACTTGCTGTCTTTGACCCCAGCGACGGGGCTGTGCACCAGCATTTTGGTACCCATGACCCCGACAGGCATCATCACTGTCACAGCATACCAAACTCCTCATGCATCTAATGCAAGGGATCCAAAAAATAAGGGGCAAGTCACAGCTGAAGTAGCCTCTGTGAAGTGGGGACCAGAGGGTCAGGAGAGAGGCAGCAGTGTGGGGAAGCTGCACGTTTCAGAGCTGATCTCATAAGGAACTAGGAAGAGCTTACACAGGGTGGAAATTAACACAACTTCCACTAAACCCAGGAGCTGTTCAGCTTTTCCAGTGGTGGAAAGAACCTACCAATTAAGTGCAGTTTTGCTAGAAGCAGTAAAACACTATTTATTTACTGGCTCTTGAGTTTGGCATTGCCATGCCCAGCAGTGACATCCAAGGCAGCTGAAAGGCATGCACGCTCTTGTGCTGACCACCTGGAGACTGTCCCCTGCAGAGCCACAGCTCCTGCTGTAAAACTGTGCTGCTACACAACAGCCCACAGCTTCCTCCCTCAGCACTGATACCCACTGATGACTGTACAGGTCATCATACACATGTCAACCAGAACAAAGGACCTGGGTGGGATTTTAAACAAATAATGTGTTGCTTACTTGCACAAGGAAAAAAAGAAACACACTGAGCAAAAGAAGCTTTACCCATGATCTACGAGCCCACAACAACCCCTTTATCCTCACTCACCTGCTCTGTGCTGCAGGGGACCTGGCACCAGGAGCCACCAGGAGCACCCAGAGTCAGTGGTGCCCTGGAGCATCTCCTTCCCAGTGCCTCAGGAAGAGCAGAACAACCCTTACTCACACTGCAGCAGGTTGATGGCCATGATATAGCAAAGCTCCAGGCCCAGCTCGTTAGGGTCATTAGCCAGCTTTTCCACCTTGCTGCTGGGTCACCTCAGGGCAGGGTGGCCCTTGGGGTGCCTGGAAATAGAGGTTGGGAGCATGTCTCAGCCTCTGCTTTCCCCCTCACCCCAGCGTGCTGCGGCTTCCTGTGCAAACAGCCTGCCCCTCGCTCGCTCCAGTCCAACCCCAAATCTCAGCACCCAACTCCCCCTGGGAAGAAAACCAGCAATGCTTCAGACCACACCACTATAGAGTGTGATGGTTTTAATGGTAATTAAAGAAATCAACAGGGTACATTTCAGCTTTGAAATACAAGTGCAAAAAGGATACAATATAATGTTTTCTGTACATTTCTTACAAAATATTACATACATCCCATCCTGAAGTGGTACGTCACACACCGCTGAGCTCACGCACCACGCGTGCACACCAGCTGTAGCTTTTCCTCCTTATGTGCAGGACGTGGAGCTAACAGAAAGCTCCTGTTGGAGTCTGGACAGACGCTTTTATGGCAGTGGTAGGTAAATACAAGGGGTGAACACTCAGCTCCCGGAGTGCTGAGCTGCCCCTGTGCCCCTGTAGCAAGTGGGCAGCATCACCCTGCTGGCACTCAGAGCTCTTGGCTGCTCTCTGGTTTGGGAAATGGCTTTTCTCACTGCAGCTTGGCATTTTCCCTGTGTCTGGCATCATCTCCCACTTCACACCCTGTGTAGTGTGCCCAGACTGAGCCGTGGAGAACCCACCTCCATTTTACCCACAGCCTCTCCTCAGGAAGAAGTCAGCCAGGCTATATAGCAAATAAATTAAACCCTCCTCCCCCTACACCCCCCAGCACCAATAAGCCTGTGTGGCACATGTCAGTATCCGTCCTGGCAGTCATTGTCATCGTAGTCGGC
>NW_009943416.1:21985-22806 GCF_000696875.1 Nestor notabilis
CCCGCTCTCCAGGCTCTGTGGTGAACTGTTGTCCCCTCGGCTACTGGACTCGTGGGTGGCATCCTCCTGGGAGTGGCTCTCCTCATCCTCCTCCTCCTCCTGGGACTCACTATTGTTGCTCTCTGTGGACCTGCTGTCCTCACCTGCATCGTCCTCTTGGCTGCCATCCTCCTCTGGTGATGCGCTCTGGCTCTCAGTTGATGCACTTGGCACATCCCCATCAGGGTTGGAATCATTCTCGTCCTCCTTTGACTCCTCTGCAGTGTCCTCTGTGGACGGGCTCTGGTCACCATCATCTTCCCTGGACTCGCTGTCAGGTATGGATGGTGCACTCCTGTCCTCAGCAGACTCCTGGTCCTCCTGCTCTTCCCGGGACCGGCTGCTGCTGTGCTCACCTGATGTGCTCAGCACCTCCTTGGAGATGTCCTCTGGGGACTCCCCTGGCTCTTCATCTGACTGGTCAGCAGTGCTCTCCTTGGACTTGCTGTCCTCCCCATCCCCGTCCTCCCTGGAGTGGCTCGCACTGTCCTCCTCTGACTGGCTGGCGTCGGGCTCTTCTGACTGACTGTTGTCCTCTGTGGATGGGCTGTCTTCTCCCGAGTCAGCATCCTCCACCTCTGGAGACCTGCTGTCACCCTCCTCCCATTGGTGGGAGCCAGCCCCCCAGCTGCTGCCCAGGCCATGGGGGCCAGCACGACGCCCCCTGTAGCTGCTGACTGGGCCATCAAAGACAGAGGGGTCATCACCCTGCATGGCTTCATCCTCGAAGTTGTAGCTCTCCTCCTCCTCCTGGCTGCTGCTGCCTCCGCCTCCCCGCCCGG
>NW_009943416.1:22837-24235 GCF_000696875.1 Nestor notabilis
CTGCCGAGGTAGTTCCTGTACTGCCGGTGGTCTGCCCCCATGCTCTCACTGCTGCTACTGCTGCTGCTGTCGCCGTGCCCTCCACCAGCACCAGCGTCCCCATGGCCAGCATCATGGTCATGTTCGCCTGCTCCATCAGGACCAGCCATGTAGGTAGGACCTTCACCCCTGTCCTCTTCCCCATTCTCATCAAAGGTGTCATCCCCACTGTCGTCCTCCTCTTCCAGAAGCCCACCACCATAGGAAGGAAGCCCATTGACTCCAGTGCCATGGTGCTCTCCGTTGTCACCATCATCAGCATCACGTGCATCCTCTTCCTATGGAGGTGACAAATGGAGATGAATGCAAAGGCTTGCGGTCACAGGCACTACCAGCACTGCTCAATGTGCAGGCCAAGTGCTGCCTTGACCGAGACCAGATGTCGGGCTATGTGCTCTTTCCTGGCAGAGCAGAACACCCCTCTCCACTCACTCACCAGGAAACCCAGGCTGTTCCCATCCCGGGCACTTGGATCCTCATGGTCCACCTGGTTCAGGTGCTGAGCCTCCCCAGCTCTGCTTCCCTTGTCTCGGCTACCATGCTCGTCCAGCTCCTCACCCACAGCGTTCCCAACTGCTGGGTCTCCATCAACGGCATTGTGCCCTGTCTCCCCAGTGGCAGGAGGATGTCTGCCATCTTCACCATCCAGGAGGTTGCCCAGCTTGTTGATGTAATCTTCATTTGCTGTGTCCTGAAGCCAAAACATGGCACAGTGCGTTGGTTTATTAAACACCATTGTACATTTACTGCTGTTGCTATGGGATGATGTATCAGTCCTAAGCCATACAAGTACTCAAGCCTTTTCTTATTGCTTCCACCCTGACCCTTTGGTTGTTTCTGCTGATGCAAATAAAAAGTAGCCACCAATAAAAGGGCAACACAGGAAAGCCCAAACCATGACAGTTCAGAGCAGAGAAACTCCTGTTTCAAGACCAGTGCAGCAGAACACACGAAGTGAAGTGGGAATAAGTACAAGGAAACAAGGCAAAATGAGGTGAAACCAACCCAGCCTTGAGAAGACTGAGCAGATGGGCAAAGTTCAAAGACCCACAGAAGCAGCAGCTCTTCCCCCAGGCACCTGGTCCAAGGATGCCTGCCTGGGGCTGGCTCCCCATCCCTTGCCCTAAGAGCATGCTGCCTGTGGGACCAGGGCACCCCATGGCTTACCTGCTGCTGGGTGCTGCGGTGGGAGCGGGCAGGCTCGTGGCCAGGCACCTAAACACATCCAGGAGAGATTTGATCAGTGACCGGTGTGCCTTGGATGGGCAAAACCACTGGGGTTTGGGGTTTGAGTACCTGTCCATGGGTACTTACAGGGCGAGCGCAGGCTATGGGCCAGAGGAGCAGCAGCAGGCATGA
>NW_009943416.1:24266-27131 GCF_000696875.1 Nestor notabilis
CAGTTGTGGTCCCTGTGGCTGCAGTAGGAAGAAAAGCATTTGCAACTAGAGCAAAACATCGGTACATGCCCTTGGCTGTAACTTGGCTCCACAAAGCCCTTACAGCTGATACAGCCTTGCCATCCTGGCACGTGGTGCTCAGCCTGGCATGTCATCAAACAAGCCAAGGATTTGTCCTTGTGCCACTTCCTGGCATCTTCTTTTAGTTCAGGATTTTAAATAACTAGCCACGCTCTTGCAGATACTTTGTTTAAGCATCATTAAAGAGTGGGAAAGCTCCTCCAAATTCCCTGTTCCCACAGTAATGTTACCAGCCACCCAGCTGAGATCAGGGGCAGTGATGGGAGCAGGCAACACAGATGGGCAGCACCATACGACCGTGGGCTGCAGCGCTGTGCCTCCCACCTGTCATGGTCCCCACAGCCCACAGAACCTCCTGCTGCCCAAAGTGGAGCCCCTGGTAAGATAACCACATGGAGAGCTGCATCCCCTAGCTTGGTCTGGCACCCCAGCAGCATGGTTACCTGTGCAGGCAGGTGAAACAGGGGGGGCTTTCCTCCAGCTCTGCTCTCATTTTCCAAGTCCTATAAGCAGCCCAGCACTGCATCCCCACAGGACATACTAACTGCACTGCACATCAGGCCCTTAGTGATATAGTTTAGGGGTAGAATTAGCAGTCCTGGGGTAAAGGTTGGAACTGATGATCTTAAAGGTCTTTTGCAGTCTTGTTGATTCTGTGATTACCCTGCACCCAAAACACACTGGAGCAAAGAGCCATGCTCCTGATTTCTTCCCTTACAAAGCAATGCCATCATCCCAGCTTACAAGTGTCCTGCTTTCTACCAAAACTCCCAAGGAAACCTACAACCTCTCTCCCCAAACATTTCTCTCCGGGCAATGCCAGAGCAACCCAAAAAAACCAAAACCTTTACCTTGAGCGTGGTGCGAGCTGGTGTCTCCTCAGTGCTTGGGACAGGATGGGCTGGCTGCCTGTGCTGGGATGCCCTGCGCTGTGTGCCCTGCCGTGGCCCTGCAGGCATTTAAGCGCTGCCCGGCGCCAGCCCCGGGCGGGGGGCAGCCAATGGCACGTTGGGCAGGGCAGCCGCGCGCGGAGGTGTCACCGGGAACTGGCCTCCCACATTTCCTCCAGCCTCCGCTGGGACGCCGGCCCCAAAAAAGCTGTTTGTGGTTGCAGGATGACGAGATGGGCCAGCGTTTAATGACTGACTGCACCAGCCTGTGTTTTCACTGCTAAATTTGTCCCGTTCACACACTTCCCGCTGTTACACACAAACAACTACGGCCTGGCCCACGCCGAGCACCAGGTCCCGTCCTGGGGATGGCATCCTCCTAAGGCATGCCCTTGGGAACAGTGTGTGCCCTGTGCCATGGTGCTGAAACCTATGTGGGACCATTCCCCTGCCCGGACTCAGCCTCCTTCTGCGCCTTGGGGCAGAAGCACAAAACGCTGTGATAGGAGAGGACATGCTTATTTTCATGCCCACATGTGCACTCGTGCAAGGAAAAGAGGAAATACTAAATATGGGTGCACAGGGAGGATCCTACCCCCTGCACAGGGGCCTGTAGCACCCCCAGAGCTTCTTCCCTCTGCTGGCCGGGGGATGAAACCTCTGCTCTGGAAAACACAGGCAACAACACAAGCACATGTGTATGGGTGTGTATGTACACGGCCACATACATGCAAATGCATATGAATACATACACATGCACCACAGATACCCTTTGGTGTAGCATGGACTGTGGGCATGTAATGACAGGACAAAGGGGAATGGCTTTAAGCTGAAAGAGGGAAGGTTTAAATGAAGTATTGGGAAATAATTCTTCCCTGTAAAGGTGGTGAGGCTGTGGCACAGGTTGCCCAGAGAAGCTGTGGCTGCCCCTTCCCTGGCAATGTTCAAGGCCAGGTTGGATGAGGCTTGGAGCAACTTGGTCTAGTGGAAGGTGTCCCTGCCCATGGCAGGGGCTTGAAATCAGATGACCTTTAAGATGTCCCTTCCAACCCAAACCATTCTGATTCAATGATTACCTACTCCAAACAATGCAGTAACCAGCAGCACACATACCCTCTACCTACTCACAGGTAGTGTGAGAGGCAGTTTGCAAACCCCCATGTGTGCACGCACACACACACCCTGACACAGTGCAAATGCACCTCTCTGCCCGTGCGGTTTAGGACAGGACCAGCACGCCCTTTAGGGACAGGACCCACACTGAGCCTTACGCCCAGCTTTTCCCTCTGCCCCAGCCTGTGCGGAAGGAAGGCAACTTCCTTGCCTGTATTTGGCCATTGCTAAATCCTCTGTGCCCACAATACCCTCTCTCTGCTAATAAAAACACACCGCAAGTGCAAATACATTGCTTTGAAGCAGGCAGTGTGCCTCTGCTCTGCAAGCTGGATTCTCCCCACAAGCCAAGCTGCAGATTATGGGCACAACCACAGGGCGAGGGGCCAGGAGGAGGATGCCTACAGGTGTTTTATTGGGAAGGAAGTGTAAATGACAGCACTGATACTCTGTGAGGAGTGTGTGCACGTCCCCACAGCTTGGAGGAGGTGTTTCTGTTGCCCTGGGCAAGGGCTGGAGATTTACAGGACTTCACAGGAGATGCTGGCGCTGCAAGTGCAAGTGACTTAAGGGAACTTGAGCAGGGTCTGGATTGAGTGTAGGCTCTGCAAGCTGCAGATAACCCAAATTTACCTGGGATGTATCATCCGCAGACAACAGCATCCAGAAAGCATCTTCCGTGCTATGACACCACTGCAGCTTGACAGAACATCGTGTGAGACCAGACATGTCAGTCTGCTATTGCGGCTGCCTGCTTAATTTTACTCTCCAAGACCTCCTG
>NW_009943416.1:27184-32781 GCF_000696875.1 Nestor notabilis
GTCAGGGGACCTTGCATACCTGTCCTGTGAGGACTGTGCAAGGACCACACTGGTGCCAAGTGCAACAAACACCTTTTTTCTCCTTCCTCCTGCTCCCCACGCTGGGAGGCCCCAGAGCCGAACCAGCCCCACTGCTCTCCCCATAGCCCCTTGGCCTCAAGAGGGGCAGCGCCAAGCCACTCGCTCTCACGCATGCGTACACCTTGGGCAGATGTTTTCCCTCTTCTTCCCTACCCAACCCCTGCTGCAGATACTGTGGGACGTATTTTCCTCTTGACCTGCGACAAAATTATACCCCTGTCCCCGGCCAGATACGAGTTCACTTTGCCAACCTTTTTTAGGCACCTTCAACAGTTATCATGTTTTGTTGTGTTGGTTTTTTTTTTTATGTCAAACCTACATTTAACTCAGCCCCCAAAGACCTGGTGCTGCCTCAAGTCCAAGCTGTGTAAAAAGGGGATAAACACCAAGCTGTGTGTACCTGGCTTTTTTATACCACAGGTCATTCACTTACCCCTCTGGCCACCCATCCCAAGGCCACCTTCCTTCCCTCCAGTAGCCCTGAAACACCCATGACACCAGTGCACCCAAGAGCACTTGCTGCTAGAACCCCAACCTGACTCCACGTCCCTGCAACCTCCAGTAGCCCCGGGTTGAAAGACCAAGGTCTGTCCCTCAAATCCCTTCCAGAAAGCATCCTACACCATCAGCCAGAGTGTACAAGCAGCTCTGCCTTTGTTCTGCAAGGAAAGAAAAGCCCAACCCACACACTGCAACCTTACAAAAAGGCTTAAAAAAGCCCAAACCTCCAAACCAATAATATTTAGAATTACTGTTGCTATACCATAGGTGAGAAATGGACTGGGGATGGGGAAGCAGCTGTCTGACCAGTGTTATAAACGCTACTGTGCATTTCCCCAGGTCCCACTCTCCTGAGATGCTTGGTCCCTGGAGAGTCAGGACAGGAAACAGTGGGGCAAGGAATATGGGGAAACCTGGCAAGGCTAAAGCTGGCAGCCTCAGGCTACTGAGGAGGAGGCAGCTAACTCAAAGACAAGAGGGCTGGCAGGGCTGATAAAAAGATACAGGAATATCACTGCTGTTTGACAAGTTGGACTGTGCAGTGTTCATAAGGCAGAGAAAAGATGTGAGCACAGACAGAAGGATGGATTAGAGATGCCAAAACCAAGATAGAATTTGGCACTGCAGAGAGTGAGCTGACAGTGGAGGCACGTAACTGCTGCTCTCCTCCACCAACTGAGGCATCTCAGCATTGAAAACTCAAGAAATTAATATTGTTCCAAAAAACCCACCGTTCCCTCTTTTTTTCAGTCCGAGGTATTTGCGTAGTATTTCTGTTGCTCGTGCACTTCTCTCCTGATGATACCTATGGGTTTTGACAGCAGCATCAAAAGGAAAAGGATCAGCGAGTGAACTGGAGGGGGAGAGACCAGGATGAGAGCACAGTTCAAGGTACACATCTTCGGCCCTTTCCCAAACACTCAATACCAGATCCTGCCTTATGCTCAGATCCAAATCCCTCTGCCAAGCACTTGCTGTGACAGTGACTACAATGCAGGGCTGCGTTTTCAATTGGGAGCAGGCAGGGAAGCCTCCCATTCAGCAGGCAGTAATGCCTCCTATTCATTTTCCCCATACGTGCCGCATTAGCACCAGGAATTACCCTGTGCCCAATCCCAAAGGACTGATTCCCACACTGCTCCTCTAAAAACAGGTGGTTAGCCTTACAAACCATCCAGGTTCCCACGTCACAACCTGCTTTGCAAGTGCACCATAGCTGGTGGCTGTGGGCACAAGGGGGAGAAGCAGCCTGGTTATGGCTCCTCTGCACATGCAAAGGGTCTGAGCAAAGGCACTGTGCCTGTTCCCAGAAGTCTGAGTAAATATTACCTGTGTTTCATAGCATTGTGATATATAATGCAGTTGCTAATGGTAACATTTTAGGTGTTTGAAGAACAGCATTGATATTTCAACTCCCCCAGGCAGCAAGCCTCAAAGCTACAAACACTGTGATATACGGCAGATGGAAGTTAACATCGTGTTTTTCACTGTGCGGAAGCACCCACAATACTGGTTCATGCTAAGCCCTTAAAATCTGCTATTTCTTCTCACTGTTAAAAAACACCTTATAGGAGCCTGAGTCCTGGAGCTCTGAATTACAGACACACTCAGGGCCCCCCTAACGCTAGACCCCTGCACAAGACCAGCAGCCCTCTGCAAGAGGGTAGGATCATTATAACCCACCTTCGGGTGTCTACCATGGAGCTTCCTTTACAGCCAGAGAAAACAAGCACTTGTAAGTCACTAATCGTTTGCCCTGTTTCAGGCACCAATTTCAGACCTCATCACAGACTGAGGTCTCCGTGACACTGCCAAGGGAAGGTGATCAGCATGCTGGCCTTGTCCTACCAAGAAGATGTACCGTGCTCTTTCCCAATACACGTACAAGGCAAGTTCCCAAAGCCCCCTCTCTCCCCACCTCCCATTGACACTGCTGGCACAGGTACCGGGCAGCCTAGTGTGGCTGGGGTGGCCGCGCGTCCACAACAGACGCAACAAATCAAGGTGTGGCGGGGCTGCCAGTAGCTCAGCACAGACAGCAGTAATCATAGTGACAGCAATGTATAATTATGGCTCTTAAAATTTCATTCAGAGTACAGTGCCTTCTACAACCATTCCCTGCTCAGAAGTCAGTCCACTGGGAGGTAGGAGCAGTAAGTATTTGTCAATCACAAGCTGGAAATGCAACAATAACAGAGCCTTAACATGAAAAGCCCTCTCCAAGCATCTCCCTGCACCCACCCCTGCTCCAACTGGAATTGGAGAGATCTGTGCCAGACTCCAGCAAAGCAGCACAATGTCAGCACTCTTGGGAAATAACATACAGCAATGAGCTGGGGCCAGGTTTGCCCTCACATCAGCTGGCAGCTGGGGGTGACCTGCTCCGAGCTGCACATTTAGGATACAGCCAGCTGCGTTGTGTGTGCTTATCAGAGGTCTACAGCTTCACAGTACCCTGATCTCTTGTTGGAGGGGAAAACAACATTAGAAGGAGATGACTGATAGACATGATTGTATGAAACAGGGACTGCATAAGTGTGAATGGGGATGAGGAGGCACAGGCTGCCCAGAGTGGGCAGAGAGGTCAGGGCAGGGTTGGCAGCTCGAGGGATGAAGACATCTGTATGGACAGCCAGACCCTCCTCCGGGGAGGGCGGTCAGCACTCCTTTGGTTCCTGTACTGTCATTATGGCTCACTTGGTCTAAATTTATCACTGCTTGGTGTAGCTGGGCAGGAAGCATTACCACAATCCCCTGGGAGCCTGGAAAAGCTGGATAGACACCATTAATGCAGCCCTGAGTAACAGACCGGCAGCAATTTGGCTCCTACCTCCAAAGGACAGAAGCCAGTTTGTAGCATTTTCTCCACTACAAGCTTCATCCCATGAAGATGCTGAGCAGCTGTGAGAGGAACATGGTCCCCATCATGGACTAACCATGTGAGCAGAAAGCCTGCTTCATAGTTAAAGCATCATCTGTTGACAAAGTCTGTGCATTCCTTGTACATGTCCTGTGCTAGGCCCCATTGGAAAGAAGGTTATCAGACCCTTGGTCTGGCTAGGGATGATAAATCTTATCTCCAACTTTGTCCAGTTTGCAGTGAGCTAAATCCCTGAAATGCTTGAGTTGAGATGTTCTCCCCTAATGCTGACAACATCCTTTTCCTTAATCCTAATAATCTTTTTTTAATCCTCAAAACGTTAATAACTTTAAATATACACCAAAAAAGAAGAAAAAACAAAACAAAAAAAGCCCACTAGCGAAACTCAAACAGCCCAATCTCCCCCCAAAAAATAGAGAACTCTCAACTTCAATACAGCCATATAAAATAAAAGCAAGACAGAAGATATTAAATCTCTGGGACAGCAGAAGCACTTTCAAACACTCAAAAAGGCCTATTTCTTTATATGCAAGTTTCCTCCTGTGCTTACAAAGTAATTGAGCCCTGACTGTTCAAAACCCAGCCCAAGCCCAGCTGGGGACCACATCACGCACTGGGTGAGCTTCCCTTTGAGCTGAGCTCATTCGTGTAGCACCCACACCACGCACAGCTGAACTGTTTGTCCCACAGCAGAGATGGGAGCCAAACCTTCCAGGAAAGACGGTCAGGGCCCAAGAGGCAACAGAATAGCAAGTTCAAAGCTGCCTGCTTCCTTGGAGTATGAAGGACAGAGTGTGGGGAGGAAGGAAGAACCCAAATGTTCCTTGCTTACCCAGAAGCACCTGTCGTGGTTTAAGCCCAGCCGGCAACTTGGAACCACGCAGCCGCTCGCTCACTCCCCCCCGTTTTCCTTCCTCCCCCCGCTCCCAGAGGGATGGGGAGGAGAATCGAAGGAATGGAACTCCCACGAGTTGAGATAACAGCTCTCCAGTAACTCAGGTATAATACAAACCACTACTGCTACCAATAATAATGATAAGAGGAATAACAAGGGAAAAGGACACAACTGCTCACCCCCCGCCGACCGATACCCAGCCCGACCCGAGCAGCGATCTGGGCCTTCCGGGTAACTCCCCCCAGTTTCTATACTGGGCATGACGTGCTGTGGTATGGAATACCCCTTTGGCCAGTTTGGGTCAGGTGTCCTGCCTCTGCTTCCTCCTGGCTTCCCCTCCTCTCTGGCAAAGCATGAGACTGAGAAAGTCCTTGGTCAGAGTAAACATTACTTAGCAACAACTAAAAACATCGGTGTTATCAGCATTGTTCCCAGACTGAAAGTCAAAAACACAGCCCTGCACCAGCTACTAAGAAGGAGAAAAAATGACTGCTGTAGCTGAACCCAGGACAGCACCCTAAGCAGGCATAAAGCCTACAGCTTTCCAATAGCTAAGGAACACCATTGATGCCCTTCTGTCCTCTCCAGTCAGAAAGGCACTGTGTTTCTTCTATTTGAGTCATCAGGAATAGCCTCATTTCTAATGCCAAAATGCCTAGCAAACCTTTTAAGGCATTTCACAGGTGTTTTGGCAAATCCTTCCCACTTAGCTGATGATCTAACGTCTTATTAACTATTATTACACAACTCCTGCAGCCACATTTTCCATAATGTTCCATATTGTATAGGGGTCTACTTAATAAAAACCCCATAAAAGTTATTCTACATTATATAGGAATGTACATGCTTATGTTAAACCACTTTCAGTAAGAAACAAGTATTAAATCCAACAAAATGTTTCTTGGTTTTCCTTAGTACCTAAAAGAGTGTCTAAATACTGGGCGGGTGGGGAAACAGTGTTTTGCACGTCAGAGGGACAAAGGAAAACCTGGAATGATTAACTGGAAATACTTTTCCTGAAAACAGCATGTGGGGTTGTAGGTGACAAACCCATACAAGCACTCGACCAGCAGCCAAAGTGCTAGAGTGCAATGTCCCAGAGGGCCTATGCACACTGCAGTGCCAGCGCACAAAAAGGCAGCTCAGGAACATTGCCCCCGCACTTGACAGCAGCCACCCCTGTTCCTGAGACAGGAATCCGCATTTCTGCTCCACATTCACACAGGCTGCAGCAGGGAA
>NW_009943416.1:32812-48899 GCF_000696875.1 Nestor notabilis
TTTCAGACTTAGATTTAGAAGGCATTCTATTTATTCACCCCGGGAATCAGTTCACCTGATTCAGATACCAGTTATAGGACTGGATCAACCATTCATTCTCAACAGCATGGTGACTTTAACACTCTTCCTTGTTCGATCTATTTGTGAAGAAAGCTTCCCTCCACCCCCTAATTGTTCTTTGTAATTCTGTACCAATCAACTTAACTGAGCACACCGTAAATGACAGACTGAAGTCTTATACGACAGACTAATTCTGCTGGACAAGTATATTCACTCTGTTAAACTTCCAGCTGAATTCAATGGTACACCTCAAAGGTGTGATTGCACGTGCTGATAGCAACCTTTTGACTCAGGCTATTTCCTCTTCACTGTTCCCACTGGAGACCCTTCTTGTCACAAAATGCTTTCTTTCTGCATATTGAATGCACAGAACAATATTGCACAAGAGATAACGCAAGCAGAAATCTTTAAAATGCTGAATCCTGGATAAGCAATTACCCTTATGCACACACTCCTGCATAACCACTGACAAACAAAAAGATGAGGATATCTGACAACCAAGCAAGGAAGACTGATGCAAACCAATGCAGGCAAGGTGCTGGCTGGGGAAGCTGCCTGTTTCCAACCTGCGCAGTCCCACAGCTGGAGCAGGTACACAACACCACCACAATTTATTACTTCTTTAGTAACTTCAGGGCTCAAATCATTGACAAAAGGTTTCCTGAGGATTTCTGGTATTTGTGCCTCCTGAAATGCCTGCAAGCTCGGGCACTGCCTGCCTTCTCAAGTCACGTATGCTAACTGTAAGGCGCCTGTGCTGCTCTGCCCAGATGTAATTACATGGTACACTTCGTGGCTTTCTATAAGGAAGTGGCATCATCACCTCTGTCTTCCGGCAGGCACCTCTCCAGAGGCAGCCTAAATGGGAATGCAGAGCCATGTAAGGACTTCCTCCATCCGCCCAGCCATGCAGGGTGGATCCCTGGAAACATCACCTCAGCTTATGCACCAGGGCATCCTCTGCCTTCAGCAGGGCCTAGGCACAACTCACCTAAGAAATTGGGCCAGCATCATAAAAACTCATCTCACCCACAGTGAGCATTGTGGGCTTAAGCACTTCGCTACACAGCCCACGTTCACATCTTGCCCGTGCCCACAGCTGTCATCTCTTCATATGACTAATGTGCTCCACCTGCAGCAGGTAAGCTCAAGACTTTCCATTCCCTCCAACACCCGGCTGCACAACTGAAAAATAGATGGAATGAAGGGAATTTTCAGTTTGATCCTCCTCCCATTTTTTGTTTTAAGTTTTACTGAAACTAAACCCCAAAATACAGCTAACGAGCTAGTAGAGCATGAACACAAACAGTGCACTCAAACAGGCATCATCAAAAAGCACTCACTTTTGTGAGCTTTTCAAGAAAACCTATTTCCCAGCTGAGATCCATTAGCACACCCAGCCCATGCTGGCTGTGTGCTGTACCAGGGCAGCCCTGCAGCACAGCATCACCAGGGCTTTCTGCTGAGCTGGTGTGGGCTGGGGACTGACAGCAACCAGGCCTGCCCTGGCTGAGCTCTCCCTGACCTGCCTGCAGTGTTTAGCTGTGTTGGCCATTTCTTTAGCTGACCAGGTGCTTATGGCCACGATTCCAACACAGGGATGCAGCACAGGGAAGGTGGTGCCTGTGCAGTGCTCTGTTTGCTCCCGGTTTGGGTCCTGAGCACAGGAAGACAAGCACCCGTGCCCACACAGGGGGAAGGTACAGCATCCTTCTCCTCCCCACCACCTCATCTCATGGTAAAACTATAATTCGATTCCTCTCCCCACAGCTATTTTTGGCTTTTCAGCACCGAAATTAGTATAACTTGTTCAGACAGGAAGTTGTTGCTATAGCACTAGAGAAGGGTACTTGGAAATGAATACCAGTCTTTGATTAAAAGACAGATGTCTAAAATCATTTTAATAAAACATACCTAAACAGACATTTAAAAAAAAGGCCTAACAAAAGAATGCTTTACTCCTTTATCCCTATTTCATTTAGGCAAAAGACAAAACATTTTTATAACAGTACCGAATAATTTACCAAGAGCTTTCTGTAATGGCAAGGAAATGATTGAACAAAGCTCTTTAAATATGAGAAAATAACAAGAAAAAGAAATCAATAGAAATCAAAGTTTTACAATGTGAGGCATATCTTGAATATGCAGTGTAAACATGACCATCTGGAATTATCCACAAAGCCTTCACTCAAAAAACAATTTAAAACCCATACAAAAGAGGTAAGATGGTTTTGTAAAAATCCAAGGACTTGACTGAGAGCCAGCCAGACACACATCTTAAACCAGCTCAACTACACTGAGACTTCCCTAACCCCAGTACTTTGCATAAAGGGGAAATAGGTGCATGTAAATGCCTTCTGCATTTCTGGTGCTGGGGGAGCTAGAGACAATGGACATCTTACAGCAAGAGTGGTTTTCTCCCCTCACTCCTCCTTTCTCACCAGAAGGTCGCTGTCACCTATTTATTCCCCTCCAAGCTCACCACATCTCATTGCCCCTTTGCTCCCCCTCTCCCTGATACAAATCCAGTGACCTGAACTACCCCAACGAAGCATTGGGACTGTAATAAAAACCACCAGACTCTGCAACATAATGATGCTGCCTGAGTCCAAAAGATATTTATCTCCTCTCAGCATCCTGTTCCCTTCATGTATAGTTAATTCTGTTTTGAAATAAACATTTCCCACCAGAGAACCAAACGGCGCAGGGCGTGGACTGCTTTCTAAAACTGCTCCCATCAGGTAATTCACAAGTGGTATTTTTAAACCCGTCGCTCAGTGAAACACAGACATTACACCCACCCACCCACAGACACTTCTTCGTCTTGCGAGAGGCTGTAGGCAGCGAGACATCACACATGCAGATGGCACGTTTGATAGGAGCCTGCCCTTCACGCTGTCATGAACAACACACCCTCCTTGGTATTCATTTCTATTTGAGGAAGAGGCAATTGCGCCAAGTTGAGGACACACACAAGGGAACAACCTGAGGGAAGAGAGGAGCAGTTACCCAGGGCAGAAGCCGGGAGCATCATGCCATAGGGGATACTGAAACCCTCCTGTGCCCTGCAGACCCCCCAGAGCAGCTGCCTCCAGCCAGGTGAAAAAACCCCAAGAGATGCCACCCCAGAGCTCCCAGCAGCAAGGGCAGCTCCCTGACATGCTGCCTTGGAGGCAGGGTGAGAGCAGCCCAAGAGCAGGGCAGGGCTACTTTAGCTATACAAATCCACAACTGGGTTTTGCCGATTCCTGAGCGAAAGTGAGGCAGCATTAGAGCTAAAATAAGCCACTTGCAGGCTATATGGAATATTAGCAGTAGAACCAGGACCACAGCAGGAGATGCTGATAGTGCAGGCTAAGGCCATGCTGTTCCTGAGTCAACGAGGAACAGATGCAGTGCAACGTTATACAATTTTTATGTCTCTTTACGGACAAAAGCTTTGCTGCTTGTCATCACCAAAGATCACAGCTCTTATTAAACAGTCTTGACAAACTCCTTTGTAAGCCTCAACACGCTTTTTACATCAACTTCCCCTTCACAAGCAGATAGGGATTTTTCCTCCACTCACATTTGTTTCATAGTGTTCCCAAACAGCTGCAGAGCTGCTTCACATGGCAGTCGGGTTCAATACTGAATGCAATGGCATCCATTCATAATATGAAATGCATTTGACCCCTCTGTGCTGAGACTTAAATCCATCTACACAGACAGCCTTAAGGCTTTTACTCAGTGGCACATCAGCAGCAAGGTAAATGAGCCACACCACCACCCAATGCTGTTCGGAGCAGTCTCTACTGCATTAACTGTCTGCTTCTGCACCACCCTTCCCCAAAAGCCTCTAACTGCACTTGTGTCTGCAACGATTGAGTGAAATAACCATCAACTCCTGAGCCACACTTGAAGATTGTGCAACTTACGCAACATGAGTGCTTTCAGCAGAATTGCCCTTAAAATACCTCAATCTGTGTTTATCATTATTACAGCAAACATACAGATAAGAGCTTTATAGTTTAGAGCCATGTCTATCTCCTGATGGCTTAAGGACTTTTCCTGTTCTTTTTTTCTTCTTCTTTTTAAGAATTTGGTAAAAAAAAAAAACCACCCCACCATTTTGAACAATATAGACCATTAGCTGAGTCTGTCTGTCTGAAGGGCAAAAATAGTCATCCTTCAGTCTGAGCTTTAAAATAGCTCCTCCCCAATGGGAGTCAAATGTTCCCTGGCTGGGAAAGATGTTTATTTCTCTCCCTCTTTTTTAAACTTTTAATTTCAGCTTATGTAGGCAATGTGGTCAAACATGACACGGTCTAGTGCAGCAGCTCACAGGAGACAGGATGAGAGTCTCTAATACACTCACTGCATCACGCCTCAAAAGACGAAAGCCTAATTTAGCAGCATTACACGGGCAGCCTCATCAGAGCCTTGTCCCATTTTGGAGTCAGTTCCCACTCATTATAAGTGCAACTCATGTCCATAGATTAAGGCAACAAGAGTCCTGGCTGGCACTTGTTCTCATCTTGGGCACCGTGAAAATCATAGACAGAAATACATTCAGTACAGCATTTAATAAAGATAAACCAAGAAATAAAGAGCATCAATATTGAGAAAAGTGAGATATGGTTTTGACAAATTGGGATTGCTGAAGGATTGGAAAATACCATGTAATAAAATAAGGAATTATAATGTGCAAGTAGACAGAATTCCTGCTATATGAAAAAAATCATTGATGATAGGAGCTCCTGGACTAGTGCATAAGATAAACTGTGAAACCAGTTAGTCTGTATAGCTCTGGAACCTGTTTTTAGATGCTGAGCTGACCAAAAAAACAGGCTAACACACAGGAGGACTTTCAACTTAGTCTCTTTATGATTTTTTTACTGTTTTTAATGATATACCACACTTTGTTGAGGTTTTTTTACTGAAAACCTCTTAGGAGATAGCTCAGTTTCAAAGTATCATCAGCTCATATGCATTTATTATGGTGCTCCATCTTAAGAGATGCTTGTTAACCTTCAAAGGACCCAGGACATTGTTATCTCTAATGGAGAAGGGCAGCTTTTAGAGTCAAAAAAGCTGTGCTGAAATTTAATTTTTCATAATACAAATATTTCAGTCCCAATTCAGTAAAAGGAGCCTTCTGAAGGCAGTCAAATTTTCTTTCTTTTGAGGTAAATAGAAGGAAGAAGTAATGTACTAATATTGCTTAGACCAGAGGATGTAATGTATATGCATATATATACACACACATGTATGTATTGTATAAACACTATAATTATCACTGATTTATTTTCAGTAGATAAATTAATGTGGAAAGCATACAAAATAGCTTGGGCAAGCTTTCCTATCAGAATGTCTATCATAAGACACCTAAAAAGCCACAAGTGGCCATACACTCACATATCTAGACACTCTCCTCCCTCCTCAAGAGTAAGGCTCAGGAAAGCTCTCTTGTTATTCCTTTGATGCAGTGCAACTGAACTGAGGTGGAACAGAGCTGGTCAGAGGCACCAGTGCTTTTCCTAGCACTGTCTCCCATCAGTTCTTCTACCTGGCTAGCTCTCAAGAAAACTAAACTCCCCATAAAATGCCCTTATGTTTCACACCAACACAAGCAATTATTTCCAATAGGAAAGGATGAGCAGTACCTGTCAACATTTCCAGTGGGAGCTGCTACAGGCTGTGGTCTTCTGAGAATCTAAACTATTTGTATGGGTATCCAAAATGAAGGCCACTTCACAGGCTCACAAAAGGCTTCAGGTGAACCATTTGGTAAGGAAGTTACACAAAGATTTCCCTTAATTTCCTAATCACCAATTAATAACTGACAGACAACCAGAGATGTGCTTAGAGCCCTATCAACACCACTTGGCAGACTACAACCTAGCAATCAAGGAAGCCATGGCATACGCACATCAGCACTGCATGATCAACCCTGACTGACTCCGTTTCATGTCTGTCTCTTGCTTTGTGGCTCTTTTTTCCCACCTCCAGTAAAAACAAAAACCAGGGACACATAGGCTAAGTATGTGTCCATGGATACCATGGTACCATGGATACAACTGCCAGCGTACGTGCACAGTTTCTTTATCTACTGTAAAAGCCCCACCTGAATTCCAATTTGCTTACTTTTTTTCATTTCACGGTAAAGAATATTTGATGGAAGAGTCAAGTCTATTTGTGAATAAGAACTAGCACTGAGGTTAAAATATATTTTACATTTTAAAATAATGTAAATTGAGCCCTTGTACCTGGTATGGAAGCGGATGGCTCAACACCACTCTCTTGTGGGCAGAGAGCTGCAGGCCTATGGCTGTCCCAAGCGTGCAGATGTGCAGACACCTCCAATAAAAACAAATGTCTTTTCAGTCTAACTTCCTCTTCCCCACAGTCAGTCATGCCCACAGACGTTTTCTGCCAGGGAATACAATGCAAGATAGGCATATTAATAAATGTAATGCAAACTTCTCAGAGCTTTTCCTTTTCATCCTTTGTTTCAAGTGTCCATCTAGCAGCTGTCACAGTGAGACATTGAAATCAATTTTTTTTCACCTGCCTGTACTCATCTGTCTTCTTTCTTCCATGTTTAATCTTTCTGCATTGTTTGCTGCATCTTCTCCCTTTTGATTTCCTCTACAAGCAGTTTTTTTTCTTCCAACAGCCATACTCCTTTTCACTACAGGTTAGACTTACTGTAATATTCACTAGTAAGCACTCATTTTACCTGAAAACACTCTTACGGAGAACCTCAAATGTCCAGTTTTCCCACCCTCCTGCTGGATAATGCATGACTTCACCTTAACTACGTAGGCTGCAATTAAAGAGCTGAAGTCTAAAATGAAACCAGCATTTCATGTGAGGTACATCAATAATTGCACAGTACATCAGACAACCAAAATGGGACCCACTGATGCCCCAATCACAGTGATACATCAATCCTTCTCAAGCACATATTTGACAGAAGCTCCCATGTTCACTGCTAACTGCAATGCATGCATCAGGCAATCTGGGGAATATCTGGTCTTAACTCATTACATCAGGGTTTAGGCCAAAGTCTAACGAAATAAGAAAGCATGTTTCCACTGACACAGCTGCTGAGATGTCCCCCACATTTTTGTATCCAGCACACAGGTTACAAGCACAGCACAAACACAAATGGAAACCAAAGCAAAGATCAAGCCAGGACCTCTGGCGTAATACTGGTATTAAAAGAATTCACACCCTTCTATTGTTAAGCCAGAACTGACGCAGCCATATACTTCACTAAAAGGTCATCTAACTGTTAAACACACTAGTGCTCAAGTCCTTCCTCCCAAGTCAAATAGAGGTGAGGACAGGATATAATTATTCTATTTCCAAATGGAATCCTCTAGTGAGTCACAACAATAATTTCTAGGTTGTAGTTTTCCTGCACAGCAACAACTTGGCTTCCCCCTCACCCCTGTACTTTACCATGATGGCACAGCACCTCTTTCTGTTGAGAGAATTATTAATGCATAATGAAAGGGTTTCCAGAAGTTACACTACCTGATACAGTAGAACTGGCTACAGACTTCCTCCCTAGTACTGAGGGCTCTGAGACAAGCTCAAGCTGCTTGATGACACCCAGAAGACAACCCGAGATCTTTTCTTGGCGAAAGCATTTTGTCATCAAAGGCAAACCCAGAAATTTTGATTTAATGAAACATTTTAGAAACATGCAACAGTTTTGATAAGCAATGAATAATCCTCCAACATCCTCAGAACCAAAACATTTTCTCCACCACCACCTTGTAAGTCCCAAGAAAGCTGTTTAAACACAGAAACAGGAGAAGCTTAGAAATCACATACACATTTTTCCAATAATAACCTCCAATCCCTACACATTTCAGCTCCAGTTCTTGGCAGTCTGGCACTTTTTTTATGAATTAACAATTTCAAAGCAATGTTAATAGCCATTATCTGAATATTTTATGAGAAAAAGAGCTAAATACTTAGCTAGCCTAAGATTAGCATTGGTGTGTTTGTCCCAATTTCTGCTGAGCTACCTGAATATCTTTCTTCTACTAGCTGAGGATCTGTCCATACCTGGAATATTTAGAATCACAGAAAACCACTTCTCTTTGATGCTTGATGCTCCAATAATGCTAATCTGATAGTACAACCAGGGATGCTTCTGGCACACCACGAAGTTTTGAATAGATAAAACCAATCATCTTTTTGTAATGCACAACAAAAGAAAAAACAAACAGGAAGTTCTGAAATATCACTGCTCCTTTCAGACGCTGACTGGCTGACAGACCAGCAGAATTTCAACTCCAATAGGCATGAATTAGTTTCCAGGCAAAGAAGCAGAGATAAAAGGGGAAGGGATTTACAGACTTTCTCATGGGGTTTTGTCAAAGTTTTATTTTCTGCTTGGTCTACAGAGAGGGCTCAGCTGTGATTTCAGCCTCTTTTTTTCTTTAATTATTTTATTAACAATAAACTTCACAGTTGGCCACATAAAACATGGTAAATCATCATATATTTCTCACTGTCTCTTGTCTATCTCATCTAATCATCTTTGCAATGTCTATTACCTTTGGAGATGAACAGAGTAAAAGCTAGTAAAACTGTAATCTTAAAATGAAAAGTTAAAACATGAGTTCTTATCATTCATACACTTTATTTCATTTTACTTTGACATGCCTTCCAATCATGTCAGCACAATATGCAAAGCATACTCATTACTAACACATGATATTGGCAGAATGGGAAATTGGAGACCCGACCTGATGACTTGACTGCATATGCCACTAGAAGTGCCTCTTTTCTTTCACTGGTGCATCTGCTCCCCTGCTTCTGATCTGAGAACCTCCCAGAAAGATTTCCAGTTTGGGAGGTGTATTTTATGGAATAATGAAATGGAAATAAGAAAGATTAAACTCATTACTACTGAATCATTACAAACCCAAAGGCACAAAGCATCTGTTGCAGGCGGGCATCACTTGTAGAAGTTTTCACACTTACACCAGCTTGCTTACACCATCGCTATCAAACAGGCAGCACAGCCACGGCAACAGCTTCAAAATAGCTAACCCCTAGGAGTTATGCAAGACACTCCAACCAATCCTATTTTTTACATTTTTAGTTTAGAGCTTGGCTCTTCACTTCTTACCACCTTTTTACAGGCTTACACTTCTAGGTACAGTACATTGGAACAACACTGAGAAGTTTGGCAGGGGCAGCATCCTCTCTGCTTTACTTTCCCTCAGGCCCACAATGTGACTGTCCCAGCTGATCCCTTAGTTCAGCTCTTCTGGGACCAGCCAATACAGCAGAAACTATTGCACCCGCTCCCTTTGGCTCCCCTCCCCACAAAAGACTAGATATGTCCTTCCCACACAACAGCTGAGCTCTGCTGGCCTGGAGCCTGTGAACACTGAATGGTCCCTCTGATTCAATTAATTCAGCAGAATCACACTAGCCCATTACCCACTGCCTCATCCCATGGAAATCTAGGAGATTGTTTCCTCTAGTTCCACCAAGACCCAAAGAGTATCATCTTCCTTCACTGAAGCTCACAGCAAAACACACTCCATACCAGGCACCAAAATTCATCGCAGGAAAAGCAGCAAGATTTTGCAAGTCTCAGGATTTCCAGTTCATCAGTGGCTAACCAAGACGGAGCACCTCTTCTACTGCTATGGTACTGTTTCTTCTTCATTTTTAATTTAAATCTTAGAACACCTTGTACCTAACTCTCTGCAAACTTTTTTCACATACTGTGAAATCACTGAAGCTTTCACCGAGTACCATTGCTTGTTTTAAGGATAAATAATTTCAGACATTAATGTCTAGAATAGGAAATGTTCTTTAGAAGAGAAAACACCAACTGTATAGTTACCATGTTGAGGGACATGCAGAAGCATACAATGATCCAGATGAAAGCCAAAGTGAAACTTGGTTTCCCAACACTTGTCACAGTCCCCTGTAATATCAGTTCAGGAATCTTAATCAAATTAACAAGGCCACAAAAAGCAGATTCATTCTTCTCTTTTCCCATAATGAAGAGGAGAGACGGAAACTGTGGCTGGTCTTGGATAAGCCTTTCACAAAGAGCGTTGTTAGAACTGGTAAAAATGTGTAGTGAACAGGGCACCCAGGAAAGAAATGCAGATTCTGGGATATGACAAAGCCCACCAATTGATATCAAATATAGAAAGTAATTCTGGTTACTAAAGAGGTCTCATTTTGAACCTTTTTCTAATTAAATCAAAGCAGCTCTTTTTGGCTTGAACTGGATTTAAACTACACAGGGCTCTGAAAAAAAACTAGAAACTCAGGTATCGACAAGTAGGAAATAAAATCAAATGCTACAACGGAAGTAACAGATCAAACAGTTACACTAAGTTAATATGAGTCATTTATTTTAAAACTGTTTTAACATGTCCTGAAATACTATTGCTTTGAGGTTTTGTGCATTCAGCTTTTGCAGCCGTAAAACTGGTAGCATCAGAGCTTGATATTCATTAGCAGCTATTTACTGGTACAGAATGAGTGGAATAGTTTGATGCTTTGGTATTTACTTTCTAATTACAATCTCTTACTCATATCAGATTTCTGCCTCAAACTCTGCCTTTTATTTTTATATATGTATACACATGAACCAGCTTATACACATAAATAACACATATAAACACGTGCTCCCCAAAGGGCTTTTGAAACAGACCTAGATACAAGAATGCTTAGTGCAAGGTGTCCCTGCCCATGGCAGTGGGGTTGGAACTAGATGATCTTAAGGTCCTTTCCAATCCAAACCATCCTATGATTGTATAATGTACTCTACTAGTTACAATTTAAGAATACCATTTGTACATCTTGGTTATAGAAAGAAGAGATGATGCGCCAAGCAGAGACTGTTTGCAATAATTCTAAGACAATCAATTTTACTGCAGTCCAGAAAGTTTCAATGGAATGATTAAAAAAAAAAAAAAAGATAATATAAAAAAAAAATCACATTACATGGCAGGGGATTGGGCAGCTTCATCTTCTAGAGTTAGGTCTAATGACAAAAGCTTATGCAGTTTTCTGCCAAAGCTGGAACTGGAAGTAGGTCAGTCTGTGTGGTTTCTTCTGTTAAACATGAGGCATTTGTCACTTCAGCTACAGCCTCTGCAAGCTAATCACTTCTGGGTGGCATTTCAAAAAGCAAGAGACCCTGCTAGGTCTTGGCTGCATTAGGCTTGCTATTCCGGTGGCTGACAACAATGCTGAATCAGAAACTATAAAATATAGAGACAGTAGGGAAGACTGCACTTGGCATCTCACCTATTCCTGAAATTCTCTCTAATTTTCAGTTAAAGATCCAGACTCCCTGCTATGAGCAATGAGCAGTAAACCTTGGTGACATTCCTGAGTGACTGAGCTGGGCTGCAGTATAAAACACATGTCATCAAGCATAGCTGAGAAAGGCAAGAATAGCAGGCACGCTGTAAGCCACTACTTCAAGCCCTCTAGACAAAAACAATGTCATTGATCAGTATTTCAAGTGACTGCTGACACACTATTAGAATGTCAGCCTTTGTGCAATCTTCCTGTCAGGGAAGTAATCTCTCTGATCTCCAAGATTGCCAGCAACTGCAGAACTGCAAGGAGTGAAACAAACCCCGAGCAGTAGTCTCCACAACTGAAGGACACAAGCAGGCATCTCAGTGGAAACTTGAGCTGTTGAGTTCTAACCTTTGGGTTTCCAAAGAGGAGACACAGAATCCTGAATCCTTAAATGGTAGGGTTTTTTTAAAAGCACTTATCCAAACTAACATTTACCTTGTGATCCGTGTTTCCAACTCTCCTTACTGGAGGGGAAAATGTTAGTATTTGCAAGTTCAGCAACCCAAGTAGATGGATAATCAGTCGATATTTTAAAACCTACTGACGTACCAGAGGTCTCAGTAACCCCATCATATACATCTGCAAGTCTCTTCACAGGCTGGGACTGATCTTCACCTTGGTCAGCAGGCCCTTAGATGTGTACAGAGATGACAATGCAGGGCTGCTGCACATAGCCCGTACTCAGAGAGGCCACCCCTCTTCATAAAGCAACTCCACTCAAGCCCTGGCAAAGGCTCTCACAAGCTGGACATACTTCACTGTACATGAAGTCTGTCTTCAGGAGGCAGACTGTACATGAAGGCTGTCTAACATGGCCCACTGTATCTGTGTTTAATAAGACTGAGTACACTAAAGCACCCTTAGAACCATCTCAGCATCTGTGCACTGTACTCTGAAAAAGGGTCATTAAGGGTTTGTTTATTCAGAGCAATTATCACATACACATCAAGCACTTCCCCCACCACCACTACTTTTCCCCTATTTTAAGCTGAGCTACTTTCATCCTGCTAGGAACCCGCTGCAATGGAATAAACAACTCAGAGCTTTTGCCTCTCTAAGTTTCAGGCAAAACATATTCTTCAACGTGTGTCCTTCCCACGGGCTGCAGTTCTTCATGAACTGCTCCAGCGTGGGTCCCTTCCATGGGGATTATGCCCCTGCATTTCTGGCAAGTTGCCTGCATAGCCCTCAGACTAACAAAACTTGCCATGATATGAAGTGACTGCCCATATACAACAGTCCAGAGAGGCATTTTGCTTATGCTCATTAATGGCTTTTTTTGTATTCTGTCTTTCCCTCTGAAAACATCTTAAACAACTAACTGTGGATGCCAAAGAAAGAATAGATAATTAGATAAGAGATAATTTGAGGACTAAATCAGTTAGCTGCAAAAAAAAAAAAATGGTTTGCACACCACATATGCCCCACTAATGAAGTATTTTGCTCTTCATTAACTAAAAGATGTTGACATTAAATCATGTATAACACAGAGATCTTCCAAAGTGTACCCCTCAGATCTAAGCACAACAGTAGTCAGGATGCTTTTGCAAGCTTCTACTCCACAAACCAATGTAATGTTCAAAGTCCTTGCTTCTTGCTTCACCAATATGGCTCCCATTCACACAAGCTCCACCGGAATTCTCCTTTTGGGGTTTAGGGTTCCTTGCCCTCCCCAAGAAAAAACATTTTAAAACCATACTTTGAGCATCCTGTGTTTGAATAAGGTTTACCTAACCAGCTGAAACCACTGCCAGCTTCTTCATATGCCAGGGAGTTTAACCAGCAAAAAGCACAATGTTCTTCAAGTAAGGACACTGTGATACCCGTTTCATTAGGAAAGGGGGAGGCAATGGAAAAGGACATATGGTACGTGGAAAGTGAAAATATTTTAAAGGGCAAGGGTGGGGGTGAAGACCAAGAAGACAATTTCCAAGGAAGAGCAGCCAGGAGAATGAGAGAAGAGACAGAAGAAGAGTGAAAATCCTACCAATTCCGTATGAATACAGAAAAAAGAACAGGAGGAAATTACGAAGAATAAGAAAGCAATACAGCTAAAAATAAAAGAGGGGTGGGGGACAGAAACAATACGACTTGCTTATTTTTGCTTTTCCCAGCTACAGCCATAGAAACTTCCTGTTCACGTGCACTGCAAAAGTGAGAAAATTTGCAGATAAAAATGAGTTGCCTGTCCTTCACTCACATGAGGGTATTAGCATAGACTGGAGAAATTCCTAGGGCATTGCATGTTCTTCCAGCCATCCACCTTGCACATTGCCATACAGCAGAGTTGGGTTTGTTGCTTCCAAAGCAGAACAGCACCCATCCATCCAGCAGCCTGGACAGCATTTCTGGGCTTTGAGACCTGCTGAGAGAACTTCACCACTTAGTTCTTCCTACTGTAGCCACAGAAGAGAGCAGACAGGAGACACCTTGGCCACAGAGAAGCCATGAAGAGGTGGTGTCTTGGAACTAAATAAAAAGGGACATTTTTCACAAAGTAGTTTCTGATAAGACTACATAACCATTTACAGGGCTGTACCTGTGTACATTCATAACTCTGCTTCCAGTAACAACACTAGAGTGAACACAACATACAGCATAAGCCCTGTAAGAGAACTAAGACCAAAGTATCCTTTTAGATAAGCTGGTCTAATACCTGAGTTTACACACAACTGAACACTGTGTGGAAATTCTGTAGGTCTTCAGACTAAGCAAGTTGAAGTGGCCACTACATTGCTTCCATCAGTCATTTACAGACCATTACGCCCAAATCCTAACTTTATTTCTTTTCATCTTGCTTGCAGAAAGGAAACCTCTAAACCCTACCACTGTACCATTAACTGTTGTCTGCTACGACACCTGAAAAGCATGAAGGCTGTAGCTCTCTTCATTTGTCTTGTAGGATCAGCTTTTCCTGTTCCAGTAAGTCCTCATCATGCTAATATTACTGGGCACTTAATTTCCCATTCTGCGAGTATTCTATGTTATCCCACTGACCTATACAAAATTCTTACTTAAGTGCAAATATTAAATAAATTTGTCTATTCTAGAGCCATCCCTTAAACTACAAACTCAGAACCCATGGAAAGAAGACTCCAGAAAAGGTACTCCTCTTGTTCTTTAAACATTAAGAGGCAACCTATATAATGATTCTAAAATATATGAAACACATTAGCACATATGTAGTGATTGGCAAAGTTTAGGTTAAAAAAAAATGTAGGGCCCTCAGCTCAAGAATGAGTACCAAGCATGTCATGCCTCACATATTACATAGGTAGAAACAGAACAGGACAAAATCTAAAGCTCACAAGAGAAGTTTCACTTATCTGAAAAAAATTACCTTTGGTGACTCCTCACATATAACCATTACACCCATATTTGTACAAACTGTAAGCTCCATTGACAGTCGAACTTGTGGTTATCACTTCTCCAGTGAACAAGGAGGATGTGATCCTCACTTTATCACACCAAGTGATCATAGGCCATCTCAAACACGTCAGAATTTTAGCCACCATAAGTTTAATTATTCACAACACAGAGCATTAGATACAGCTCATCTTGGAAAAGGATACTGTGGCTGGCAAGCCAGGTACACAGCCCTGATGGTAGTGAGAGAGACGACTTCAGCAGCCCCATGCCATATATGCATCCTAATGACAGGGCTTTTGCATTCACAGTTGACCCAAATTAAAGTTCCTTTTTATTGCACCATTCTGGTGAGCATTTCTGGTTCAGACACAATGTACCCTGACTCCAAGCCAATTAATGTTTTGCAACAACAATATTCAGAGCATGCTCTGTAGTAAGAAATGCAAAATCCCAACTCCCATGCTAACCTTCTTCTTTAATTATCAGTTATATCCCACTCTGCGCAGCTTTCCAGATGCACTGCATGTCAATTTGAATGGGGCTCTGCATTATGAAAAACAAAAAAATTCACTTTCCTTAATAAAAGTATCCAGCAGAACAAATTATGGTACAGACACTAGTGGGCAGCCTACAGCTGTCTCCTGGAAAAAACTCATACATAAGACACCTGCATCAAAACAAAACATTGCAATACCAAACAAATCATCAGTTCTAAGTGAATATGCAACATCTGTCAAAGGCCAACTGCCACCTAACAGTAGCTAATTACAGACAGATTGACTGAAATTTGCCATCCTATTAAGACTCAAGTATCTTCACAAGCAACTGAGCTCTAAAAGTTTATTATACCCTGAGGACAAAGGTCTAACAAAAACTGGCAGATGAAAACCACATGGAGGCACATCTCTGCCTTGAGGCCGTGGCACATAATGAGGCTTCCTGTCAAGACATGAGCCATATCTTCCTCAAACTTCTGCTTTAAATACAGACACACATAATAGACAATCTTAATGACTGTTTGGCCCTGGAGTTTCTAATTCTATAGAACTGGAAGCCCTTCACAGGAGACTGTTTTTTGCTTAAAGTTAAAGACATGTAAGAGTTGTACACAGTACTGCCCCAAAACACATGTAAAAACAAAAACACAAACTGATCTTGAAACTTAATTTTCAAGTCTTTTCATATCAGCTTGAGATGCTTGGCAACATAGAGATCACTTTTTGGAAGGTCTTCAAGAAATGTGCATTTAATCAGGAAAAGCTCTTCACTGAATTTCTGTTAGATCTGAGCAAACATACAATCTTTC
>NW_009943416.1:48930-55703 GCF_000696875.1 Nestor notabilis
TATGCTTAGGGAACAGAGAGAGTTCAAAAGTGCGAAATGACAGTGAATACATTGTGAAAACAAAATTGTAAAACATTCAGATACCACCTTCACATTAGGAAACAGGATGCAGCTGATCTGCCAAGAGCCATATTAATGTGTCTAACCCTACAATTTTTTACATGTCTATAATTATTTGTTAGTGTTTGTTTCCAAGCAGTCATGACTCTGCCCACACTAAAGGAGATGCTATTCCAGCAACCTGGGCACTGAGAAGGTCTTATCTTCATAGATAAGACCTACCCCCCCTCCCAAAGTTTTAAGGAATATCAGCACCAGGTGCCATACTGTAGAAGCAATAAACAACACTAAATATCCACAGGTTTTTCAGAAATACATCTGGTATTGCTGCTATTGGAAGTGCCTATACTCACCCAGAAGCTGATGTGCTGCTAGCATCAGAAAGGCAATTGCTGCAGGAAGAGCTAACAGTCATTTTAATACCTGTTTTTTCCTTGAGCGTTTGAACCTTTTTCACTGAAGTTACTAGGTGTGCCATTGGCTTGACAGCATGCAGAAGTGAGCTAAGCGAGCTTCTGATGCAGTAGCTGCCACCAAATACAATAGTTCCTGATGAATTCAATTAGGAAGCAATTATGTATCAGACTCAAAGCAGATTAATACATTGATTAACAGTTAAGATGCAGCGCGCTCCTCAGGAATTGCTACCATGACACCTTGTGAAAGGTGCTCTCTCCCCCTGATGCTTTTTTCCCATTTATTTGTGTAGAAAGATTCGCCTCACATCCTCTTTCTCTGGGGTAATTGATAATTACAGCAGCCTGAAAGTGCCTGAAGTTACGACACTAAATTACTAAATTAGTATGCATTTTGAGATCTCACAAGACACCCATATGCATCTATCTCCTATGGGATCTTAAACAGAGTTGCATAGACCTCTTCAGAAACTCCAGCAATAAAAGGGGCAGATAACCAAATTTGCTGAGAAATGGAAATTACATCAGCTGTGAATTTCATGCTCTGGGCTAGCTTAAGAGAAGCCTTTACAAGGAAAACAAAGTTAGTGTCATGCTTTGCAATACAAGGCAAAAATAACATTGCATTGACTTCAAATAAATTCTAAGATTTATTAATTTACTTGGGGTTTTTTTGGTTTTTTTTTTTTTAAGACTGAAGATATTCACCTTGAAGCTCCAAAGGAAGAGAAGACAGGGTCTGCTGACAACAGTGATTTGCTGCCCAGCCTCAAAAACCTAAATCCAGAGGTATCGGTACCAGATGCTGAGTACAGGGGTGAGCCCCAGATCACTAGAAAACGAAGAAGAACTGGTAGTGAGCATCAAGTGAAGAATGGCCTAAAAAGCATCAATTTTCTTGCCCTGCACAGTAAACCAGGTTTGGCTTCTGATAATCAGGACAGTGACTCTGGAAGCAGCGGCAGAGAACAGTTGAGCTCTGAGCATTACCAGTTCAGGAGGCAAGAGAAACACAGAAATATGGCCAATCCACATTTTCCGGGCAATGCAGAAAATCCAGCGGATGCTCTCAGTCTTGATCGTGAGCATAACACCTCGAAATACAATAAAAATACAGTTGGCCAATCTGAAAAAAACAGTGAAAGTGATGAGGAAGAACATGTGAAAGAAGAGGAAGAGGAATGGGGTGAAGAAACTGACTACAGAGATATGAATTACAAAGTCTACCAGACAAATCAAGGTAACCAATACAAAATACAGCAAAATGAAAACAGTATGCAATCTGATGAAATCCTGAGAGATTCCAGCCAACCAACCCAGACAGCCAAGAGACATGGCGGGAAATTCGACCTAGAGGAAGAAGAGAGGAAGAACAGCCAGAAGCAGCTGTATAATGAAGAAATCCTCTCTCAAAAAACACATAAGGAAGATCAGGATGACAAATGGCAAAGCCAAGAGAGGAAAGACAATATTCAAGTAAACTATCAGAGTGATCACAACACAGTCGAGAAAAGACAAGATACGAAGGACGATAACGTTGATGATGATGGTCATGACAGTGGTGACGTTGATAGTGAGGAATATCTCAGCAATACCTGGAAAGAAGCAGCCTATGAGGAAGAGGAGGGAATCCAAAGTAATAACCAGGAAAGCACCAGTACTGACCATGAAGGGGAAGAAACTACCAAAGATGACACTGCAGTTCATAGAGAGACCGAGGATTACAAAGATGTCAAGATTAAAGACCTTATTCACTCTGAACAAGATGATTATGATCATGAGCCACCTAATTCTGACGACAAGAGACAACTGGAAACGGCCAGCTCTGTTCAGAGAATTAATTCAATGGAAAGTGAAGATAAGGTAAATTCTCTTTAAAATAAAGTTGGAATACTACAAAAAGGAGGGGAAAATGACATAGTGAGTCACAAATTTAAATTCCTGATGATTGAAAGGATATTTTGGATTAAAACAGGTGTAATCATTTATTAATGTGCAGAAGTCTCATCTCTCATCTAATTCACTATTCAACTGGTTCATGCTATGTCACTTCACAAGTAACATTCAGATGAATTGTACCAGAAGGGAAGTGACCACAACTCATGTAGGAGCTCCAGACCTGACAGGCTGTGTAACAAAACATAAAAATATGTATGGATATACAGACATAAAACCTGGAACTCAGTCTCAAGCTAACTACAAGAAAATGTAGTGATAGGACAACGGGTAATGGCTTTAAACTGAAAGAGGGTAGATTTAGATTAGACATTAGGATGAAATTCTTCACTGTGAGAGTGGTGAGGCACTGGCACAGGTTGCCCAGAGAAGCTGTGGATGCCCCATCCCTGGCAGTGTTCAAGGCCAGGTTGGATGGGGCTTTGAGCAACCTGGTCTAGTGGAAGGTGCCCCTGCCTATGGCAGGAGGGTTGGAACTAGATGATCTTTAAGGTCCCTTCCAACCTGAACCAGTCTGTGATTTTATGACTGGGAAAATCTGTTCACTCCTGTCTCGCAAAGATTTTAAACACTACCACACAAAAGTGAACAGCTTGGAAAGGCAGGGCTAGAGTCCCTGGACTGATTACTGTGGCTAGAAAAATGCACACAAGATGAACGATGTGGGCTTTGTCCCTTCAGACAAAGGAGGATGCTGCACCCAAACCCCCCACACTCCCATCAGCAAGTAGATAACCAGTTGACTATCGGGGTCCTTAAAGACCTTATTCACACGATGATTATGATCATCAAGAAGAAAGGAGTGAGTTTTCCTGTTGCTGTCAAATAAGGATCTCTAGTAGGCCTTGCTGAGCTCCTGTTTCTTTCTCTCCACCACTACTTTTCTTTTTACCCCTCCAAATAAAAGAGCGCCTTAATACTACCAGAGGCTTTATGCAGTTCTCACACATTTTGCATAGCAAACACTTTCTGCTGCAAGCAGAGCAAACAGTGCTTCAGTCAGCTCTGCATCTGTCTCTGAAAAATATTTGTCCAAGTTTTTTTTTCTTCCCAAGATTTGCCACAGCTTCTGCTTATGTCTCTGTGACTGCACAGGTTAAGACTGCAGGCAGTTCCTATGGTGAGATGGAAAGTGGAAGCAACAGGAGTGAGAAGGCTTTCCTGGGTAAGCCACAAGCAAAACCATCATGTAACTGCTAACTCTCTGCAGCTGGGGAATCTGCTGGTCTGCACTTCTTTTCTGCCCTTGGCAGCATGTGATTTCACATGACTGAACTGAGCTTGTTCATAATCCCGCATCACAGTTATGTTCCCAGAGAAGCCCTTCCATACATCCTTGGATTTACTCATTTGTTTGTGAAAATCATTTGTAGACAGCACACAAATTTTTGTGTCAGTTATACAGGAATGGGAATTATCTTGCACTGAAAATGTTCAGTCAGAACAGTAGCTTGAATTCAGCTTGGAGTGGGACAAGTGCCAGTACTGGATTCAGCAAGGACAGATGGGATATGTTTCAAAGGAAGCCAGAAGTGAATGTCAGTCCTTATAGAAGAAATAGCTTTTTCTGAGAAATTTATTTCCCCATCAAACCTGGGACTGCTCGAAGTCTCACAAAGGAAGAAAAGAAAATAAAAATCCTCATTTAAAGTTTGGTTTGCTTTATTCAATACAAGATTCAGCTGCATCTTAACAAACTTTACAAAGCACCTGACTTCTTGGTGAATATTTGGTTGCATTTTGCTTTGACTGTCAGTAGTACCTGACAGAAATGCTTAGCTTCATCCCATCCCTTCTAACAGTCCATCCTTCTTGCTATGATCCCTAGACCCATGTAGGAACTTCCATTGCAAAAGAGGTAAAGTCTGCCATGTGGACAAACATGGGAAACCCAGCTGTATTTGCCAGGATCCCGCTGCTTGCCCTTCCACCAAAGACTATGAGCACGTAAGTATTTCATTAAGTGCACAGCATGGGGGAAAAACAACTAAAACGTTTACAAGATAACACATTCCTCTGCTATTATTTAGAATAGTTCTACTCTAAAAAGCATGCAGTGGGTCAGGGTGATTCCAGTAATTGTAAAAGTATAAAGTACCCAAACTCACCAATTACAGCTTGAGAATACTTGGAACACATGTAGCTGCATAGGACCTGAAGTTATTTCCTTCACTTAGTCTCTCAGGAATCATGGACTTCCCTGTCACTAAAAGTTCTATTTATCCATTTGATATTTTAGAACATATACTGAACACTAGTACATATCTAGTAAAGTAATCTTGTACTATCTAAGATAGTATATTACTACCACACAAAAATAAATTCAAGTGTCTCAAGACTGGGTGTGTAAGTAGAGACAACTAACCCTTATGTAGACATACAACAACTACAATTTTCAATACTTCTGATCACATGTATTCCCAACTGCTACCCCATATGTTAGCAATACTTCTATTATTGTAATGCCTATATGAGTGACCAAAATTTTTCTCAGCAGTGGTGGTGGTGGTGGTGGGGTGGGTTTGTGTTTTCACTCCTCCTCTAGGTTTGTGGTACGGATAATAAGACATATGACGGCACATGTCAACTCTTTGGCACCAAATGTCAGCTTGAAGGGACAAAAATGGGACGTCAGCTGCACCTAGACTATTTGGGCTCCTGCAAATGTAAGGCTTGTTTTCCTGTGAAAAATTCACCTAGGTATAAAAAGCCAGCAGCCTTAACAACCAGCTAGCCATAACTTACCTGCTTTCTTCCTCTGCTCTCCCCCTTCTGCATCAGTTATCTGCTAATTAAGACCTTCAAACGCTAAACATGTCCAAAATGTCACTTCTTCTATAATTAAGGGTATTAAAGACATTCCTCCTTTGCTTAGACTGACTTGTTAATAACCCTGTCTTCCGCCTGCACTGTCTTACATGCTTCCATTGCTATAGCATCTGAAGGTGTTTTTTAATACCTTGATCAGAAAACCAACATTTACAGACAGTTGAAAAGTTATAATCTCAGGTCCTAGCAAACCCAAAAAAAACCCCAAACCTACTTAGATGCCAGACAGAGAAGCCAGGATCTAAAATCTATTTTCCAAGCTCTTCAACTGCTGTGTACTCTGGGAGAAAAGTGCACTCTCAGCCATATTATTACTTTGCTGTCAAGAACTTTGCTTTCACACAACTGACTGATAAGAGTTTCACTGCACATCTCTGCTCAGAAGGTGTACAGATACATATAAGTCATGGCATCCACAACTGGTTAAGCATGTGCAGCAAAGAATTATAGATTTATAACTGAACCCATAGGTTGCTTTCCCAATTTTATGTATTAACAGCTCCATCAATCTTAAGCTTAACTGGAAAGTTGCTAGTGAGAATCAAATCTAACTTGGCTCAGTAATGCTTGAATGAGGACTTAAAAGATCACTTGTTAACAAAAGCTTTCCTGTTTGGCACAGACATCCCACATTGTACTGATTATGAAGTGGATCAGTTCCCCCTCCGGATGCGAGACTGGCTCAAAAACATCCTTATGCAATATTATGAACGGGATCTGAATACTTCTGGATTTCTAACTGAAAAGCAAAGGAACAAGGTCAGCAATCCTTTTCAAATGCAGGAACATGGTTAGAGCTACACTAACAATGTGAAAAAAAGTGATTCACATCCTATGAGTTCTCCCATTTCCTATGAGCATTCCCTTTCTGGTTAAGGCAATCTAGACTCAATTAGATCCAAAAGTTGCAAAATACATTCATACATCCCCTCACACTCATTTAAGCTGACACACATTTCTGCTAAGAATGTTCCTTTTGTCAAAGCAAATGAAAGCCAACTATATTACTTTGAAGTCAGTGTCTACAGACAAGGCAGAACAGCTAGAATTAGCACACACCTAGATAAACATTGTTCATTTAAGAAGACATGAACCAACTTCTGTTCAAGTACGTTCTTTGTGACAAAGCTCTTGGAAAGATCAACTAATACGTAGATAAGAATGACCTAATTCATGCAGTCAGTGCCATTTTCCAAAGGACTTGAGGAAACTAAGCAGCCAGAAGATAGATCTAGGTATGGATAGCTAATTAATTAAAATGCAGAATACAAGGGAACAGCCAGCCAAGAGCTCACCTGTGCAGTCCCATGAGTTGAAAGGGATTGTGCCATTCAGCTTTTGTTAAGTGACCTGGAAAAGGAAGACGGGACAAAGTCTGCTGACAATGCACAGGTATTCCAAAGGAAGGAAGGAAGAAAACTGCTTGAGGACCTCAGGAGACTGGGTGGTCACACAGCAGGATTCAAGACAGGACTACAATAGAGTGTTCAGGGGAGCCTCATGGAGCAGGGC
>NW_009943416.1:55734-70170 GCF_000696875.1 Nestor notabilis
ATTCCTGTGCTGAACTGACCAAAAGTAGCTCCTCATCTGTTCTTGAGACATACCTTGTACTTGGCCATCAGTACAAAAGTACCTGAAAATAGACTCAACAGTTAAGGGTATCATTTGCAGTACTGAATCCAGCCACACCATCTACATCATGATATTTAAGGACTATAAAATTACACACCTCTGACATTCAGTTTTAAGAGGAAAGAGCTGCTCTCTACTACCGAGTAGACTTGCAGCACCATGCTACATTGGCTTAAAATGGATTAAGCATCCATCACCATTGTGCCTTTTTCTTTTCTTCTTAAAAAAAGAAAAAGAAAAGAAAAAAAAGAGAATGTTTTATGCCAAGTGAATTGGTGGCAGTAGTTTGTTTTTGAAGATATAGATGCCACAACTGCCTAAAAAACTGAAAGTGTTAGAAAACAGATTAAGTTACACCAAAACCAGGACTGCTCCAAGTCTGGAGTAGGAGATGCATGCAGTAGGTCATAGCAGGTTTATACAAAATATGCTTGAACAACACCAAAGACTACTTACACAGTTACCAAGAGGGACAGTGACCTACTCAGAACATCTCATACTAAATGATGCAAATTAGATGATTTCTGAGATGGCAGAAGAGAAATATATTTGCTTATTTCATGCCAAAAGCCAAGTTGCTTGCCTCAGAAGATCAACAAATGCAATAAAATTGGTTTCGTCTCCTATCAACCTGAGGTTACTGCCTTGTCTAGCTGAGACTGAGAATTAGACCACAGGTATTTCACTTCCTTTCTAGTTACTATGAAAGCCGACAGGGACAGCAACAGAAGTTACCTGAGGCAAGCTTTTCATGCTGTGTATGGCCACAAACACTAAAACCCATTTCCGCTGTGGTATTTTATCAAGTTTAACTTCTCCAATCCACTTCCTTGCTGGCTGGTTCTCTTAAGGACAGATCTTCACCCTTAAACAAAAAAAAAAAAACCAACCAAAACCCCACCAATTTCTCTGCTGTGTTCAGGTCAAAAAGATCTACGAGAATGACAAGCGCCTCATGGCTGGTGACCACGCTGTTGAGCTGCTCCTGCATGACTTTGAGAAAAATTATCACATGTATGTGTATCCTGTGCACTGGCAGTTTCATCAGCTTGATCAGCACCCTGCTGACAGGTAAAAAAAGATCTTTGTGGGTTCAGTTCTGATTTGCTGTTTAAACTCAGGCTGTTTCACTTTTCTGAATCACTTGAAGGATTCTCTACCTGTAGGACCAGTCCCTCAGCTGACAGAAGCCCATATCCCCCTCTTTCTAATAGGGCATTCATCTAACACAGAACTCTCATCGTTTTGCTGGTGCCATGTCGTAGGTCAGAACCTGGTATCCTCTTGCCTTTCATAATCATCACACATTACAGCTCAGGCTCTATAGAGTCTTCATAACTACTAATGCCCTGATTCTGGAAGAAAATAAGGCTCATGAGATCCTGTTATTACTGAAGCTAAGGCAACAGGCTAAGTACAAAGGGTAGAGGCCTGTCAGCAAGAATTCACCAGTGGGATACACGCAGCTTTCAAATAATACTACAGAAGTCTCTCAGATTAAGGAACAAATATGGTAAGACAGCACCAGTGCCGCAGTTCAGAGGAAACCCCCTGCTTCTGAGAAGATGACTCAGATTTCAGGCTTTTGGTCATGACACTCGGTGATGGGATCCCCCATGTTTCAAGGCTGCAAGCTCCCAGTACCACATGCTGATCACATTTACTGTCTTAGAACATAGCTAAGCACCTTTGCAAGCTGATCTCCTGAAGATTAACAGCAAACCTCCACAACTTCTTCTAAGAAAAAAAAAAAAAAGGAAAAAAAAAGTTAGCAAACAAATAGCAGTAAAAACATTTTAGTTTATCAGGTATTGCACATCATTCTAACGACCTGGGATAGATACACTACAGAAGCACCACAACAAAATCTACCAGGGCATGTGTGTCAAAGCCACCACTATCATCTTCTAGCACCTTAGATTTCAATGATGCTAATGATTTATTAATGAAATACAGCTCTACATACCTAGTCTTTCTTTCAGATTATTAACACACTCGGAGCTCGCGCCTTTGAGAGCCTCCCTTGTTCCCATGGAACACTGCATAACCCGTTTCTTCCAAGAATGTGATGGAGACCATGACAAACTCATTGCTTTGAAGGAATGGTGCCACTGCTTTGGGATTAAGGAAGGTAAACCTAGAAGAATGGACAGGTGTACAGGACAAAATGTTCCTGTTAAGACTAGACATGTTTTCAGACCACAACATATGGGAAATAAATTGTAGCCAGAAGCTCATGGCTATTGTGCACAGAAGCAATTGGAACAGTAGCAAGACTGAAAAAGGTCCAAGGAAGGGAGGTAGTTTGTACCAACTATCAAATCATTCCTGTGTGATGTCTGAACCTCTATGTTCTGCATGCCTGTCTCTCAGAAACACTCTATTTTATCCTTGGGTGTCAAAAGAAAGGCAAAGAGTGCTTTCAAATCAGTGATCAAAACATACTGATTGAAAATGCATTTAAAGATCCCAAGCCATATACAACACAAATGCTGTCATCACACTATAGCTGCAGGCTAAACCACCTATTTTACCTCATCTATCAGATGCAACACAAGCCAGATGGTGCCCACCAGCCTGCACACATCAGGAGGCTTAGGCAGAGGCAGTGTCAGTTTCTGAATCCTAAATGCACTATGCATATGTTTGGTTCAGCTCAATCCACATCAAGACTTCCCTAGGAAAGTGAAAAGCTAGATACCACTGTGCTGGTGATGTCTCTAGAATTAGGCAGCAGCTGAACAGAAGCTGCCAAGACAGCAATGAGATTTACATACCTACATTCAATGTAATGCATCCTTTTGTAATCCACTGTCTTCTGATCTAACCCTGAGTGACAGCTGAACAATACTGCCAGTCATTCAGCAAGGGCAGCAGTAGCACAAGTTAATCCTAGCTATGCGACAGAAGGCCTTTGGCTAAACATGCAGACTGAAGTAACATGTTCAAAATCCTACTAGCAACTCCCTGCTTTTAAGTGAAGGCTGATCCTAGTCAGACATGCAGAGCCTTCACTCTTCCCAGAATTTTTCCAGCTCTTCTGACAACAATTCACCAGTCACAAGCCACATGTGGAATTAAGCTGTGAGGAGTTAATCATAACATACATGTACTGTTGCCAATGACTGTTCATCCAAAGAGGGGCTTAGGGTCAGTCCTAAAGAAGAATGAAGAGTGAGGTGGAAGGGATCTGTTTGGCTTACAAACAGATCAAGAAGACCTAACACTAGAAACAAAAAAGCACCTATCAAGAAGGGTCTAAATGAATGGCTCCCACATATGATAGCGGCAGGCGTATTTGGGTTATTGTTAGGGGTAGCATCCCCCTACATGAGCCCTCTGAAACTTTAGTGTATCACTTTCTTGATAGTGATACAGCATAAAAACACCTCTTTGGCATCAATATGTTAATAACATTTTCTTCTTTGTTGCAGAAGACATAAATGAAAATCTCCTATTCTGAGCCTGGCTGAATAGAATCCAAGTGCTGCACTAAAACTGGTGAAATACATGAATTTTGTTTATTTCTATAATTAACAGCTTCATAGTTTTCAAGACATAGGTGGCATAAGGTTAACTGCATTCTTATCGAATAACACAAGGCAGAAAAGTTCTATATTCATTAACAGCAGAAAAAAATTAACTACTCCAAGTGGTTCATAGATAAATAAGCACTGTTTTCTTCCATATGTATCTGATGTCTCTGAACCAATAAGTAGTACTAAAACTGATGACTGAGATGTTCACAAAACTCTTCAGTAGAATGATAGGATGTGGATTTTACTGTACACTGAAGAAAGTTACCTTGAAATAGGACTTGTTTCCTGTATTTACTGTATTGTCAGTTTAACATTCTGCATAGAAGCCTCAAATAAAATGCCTACCTAGATGTATGGGTTTTGTCAGAACTCTGTCAAAGAAAAGGTATCACGGCTACGGTTCAATGGCAATTTCGTTTTAGATTTAAGGAAGTGAAGAAACTAAAGTGTAGATCATATACACCAGTCCTTAAACCGTAATTCCTAAAGCACATGAAAAGAAGTCAGAGCTTTTCCGATACTTCTTCCCCACCTCTTGAAATGCAACAGTAATAGTACCAATGTCACACAGCTGACAAACTGTGTAATAAGCTAATTGCATGAATGTGTTGATGTGTGTCCAGACAGGCAACAGGCTCACCATCACAAGGAACTGAGGATATAAACAGCTCCAGCACCTCCTTGTTCTCCTTAGCAGGCACGTTCTTCCTGCCTCCCAGAGAAACAGCAACTACTGCTACCATGTTTCCCCGAGAAAGAAATTCTAACTATTTATTTCACCATCTCCCAACTTTTGCTTTCCTAAAGACAGACAAATTTAGGCATGAAAAGCATGACCGAATGGGATTATTCCTGAATCCCATTAACTTTGTGATTTTAAGCCAAACACTTCACCAAAAATGCTCTAGACATACTCTGCTGTAAGCAAGAAGCCCCAAATGCTATTCCTACAAAGGAAGGTCAGGAAACACCTTTCACTTGAAGCACGTCCCCTTTCCAGTGAAAAGAAAATGGAATTCCAAAATGCTGTTTCAGTAGCTTATATAGTGTAAGTCCACTTGCCCCTTGCTAGTTCTTGAACCAGCAAGGGCTGCTAATCAGTCCAGCTCCAGGCTGATGCCCTGGGGGACAATGAATCAAGCTCTGATTACTTTCAACACAGGAACTTCTTAAGCAAAAGATTATTTATCTCTAAAACCAGTTTCACTAACAGCTTCTCGTATAAGCTGGATCTGTCGCACACTTCACGCCCTGTAACATCACACAGCAGTGTATATAAATCAACCTGGATTACATGTGCAAAAGCATACTCTGTCTCAACCAGCCTGTTCTGAAACTCTCAGTGATGCTGCCACTTCAGCTTTTCCACTGCAAGGCACAGAAAAGGAGCTTTGGCTAATGTATGCAGAAATAGATGCTACCTACAGTCACAGTACAAGAAAAATTTTCACCTGAGCTCATGTAGCCTGTAAGGGGGCAAACACCACCAATATTTAAACTATAGATTACAGAAGCATTAACAGTAAGGATGATGAATGAAAGCTAATTTCCCCAACAGTACTTTAATTATGTTACTATTCTTGCTTAATTTATAAATAATTTAATCTTTATTATTTCTTCATTTTGTGAAGTAGATAAGATACGTAGTGATGATTTTATTGACCTTCTGTAGACTTGTTTCCATCTAGTTTTAAATGAACCTAGATTAAAGCATTTATGCTGTTTTAGTAGGACCACAGAAGAAATCAAATATGCAGGAAGAGGTGAGTAAGGACTGAAGGAAAATTAACAACTCTTAGCATTACTTTTTCCTTAGAAAGTAACATACTTTAACTCTACAACATTCCCAGGGTCCCCCCATATAAATGCACACGACCTCTCCAGATTTCAGTAGCTAATTGGGAAGAAGTGGTGTTGAAAAGGAAAAGGCCCTAAAAATGTTCATTAATTAAGCAGGTCGTGGCCAACAGTCTCAAGTCCCCTCCCCAGGTCTCAACCACAAAATTAAGCTGTTACTGTCACCAGCTCTTGATGCTTACACAATTAACAGCAATTACCCCTGGAATAAAAACATAGGGAGAAACGTCAGCAACTGTTGTGCAGCTATTGTTATCAGTATAAATGCCCACATCGGCCTCCTGACTGCAAGTGACTCACATTACCTAAACTGCAAAAAAACCCACCACAATTTACAAGATTATTATTTAAGGCTGCTCTTTCCAATGATCCTGTTCATAGCACAGTCTTCCTAACAGCCATAAGCAGTATGAAGAGAGAAACCTTAAAATCCAGCTCCCAAAGTTAGTCATCAAGTTACATCCACCAACAGATACTGTCATAGATAGAGGCACTGTCAGACATTCAGATGTGAATACCATCCATACTTTAAACTAGAAAGCAAGTAAATGTGATAGAAAATCACTGAAAGGACATGTTAAGCAAAACTCAGAAAAGAAATGTCACTTTATTATGTAGCACTTCAATCGAGCTGTTATTATTCAGGCTATCCTCCCACAAGTGTCTCATCCTTTATGGATTCATACACTTGACAAGAAATCAGCGCAAAAATACAGAGCTAAAGTGGAGAGTCTCTGAACTACAACCAGTCAGAATCCCTGTGTTCTCATGCAGATCTGCAGGTATTATCAAATGGCTGCAAAAAATGAAGACAAAGCAAAACAAGGTAACAGTTCTACGTTCACATCATTTCATACTAGGTATGAAATCAAAAGGAGCACTCTAAAGCCTCTGAAAAAGCCTCTATTTATCATTGCCAAGTGGTTTTGCCAGATGAATAGCACAGCATTTTCACTGAAAAGGACAATGTCATCTGTTTTAAAGCTGGAAAACATATTCTCCCCTTGGTGTTCATTGGTTCTTTGTTTACATCACTCATGGCACTCAGGACCAGGATCCTCACTCCAGTGGGCTCTCCGCTTCTCAGTCACAAGCTTAATGAAGTAGCTATGACTCGCATACAGCTTGAGCTTCTCACTGATGTCAACCCACTTGACCATTCCAGCATCATCACCTGCTTCCAGGGGCAAATTATCCAATGTCTCACCTGTCACAAAACAAGATTTATGACATGCTACTGTTTTTTCTTCTCGCAACCGATCAGTTCCACCCTTCCACACAGCTCCTTCACAGGCAGCAATCTTCAACTACTTTTCAGAGAGAAACCAATTAAGTTGCTCACTGATTATGTGCCAGAAACCTTTTTCATACTTGCACTATTTTAAAGCAAATCTGAGCGGCATAGATGGTGTTAACTCCTTGTCACCACTCCTGGGCTACCAGCAGCAGCATAAATCAATAAAAATCATTATGACAACATGTACTCACTACCACCAGTTTAGCCAATCCCTCTGCTTTGATTTTTGTTTATTCAGCTAACATTTGACTGCTCCCTTTCTCAGGTACTATTCTACAGGACAAACTGAATTCTGACGCATATATGCTTATGGAAACCACAATAATTAAAATTGTACTAAAGGCCCCAAAATCAAAAATAGTACTTAAGGAGGAATGCAGAGAGGCTTCTGAATTGTTCTCCAAAGCTTCTTACTCTGTTTTCAAAAAGAGTCCCAAGGACTTCACAGACAACAACCAAATAAAAGCTTTTAAAAGTATTAGAAACAAAAAGAAACAGTATTTTCACAGTTTCTGATTGCTGATAAATCAAGGACCAGTAACATGTGAAACTTCTCTTGTATCTACTACCCAAAACACAGTGGAAATGTCAATATATGAAGCCTCTGACTTGTTCACCTAACTAGATCGATTTATCTTAAAGATGAAAGATGAGAATGCAGGTTAACAGAGCAATCTAAGAACTAGCAAGGTATGATATGCACATTCCTACTGATATATAGACATATAATAAAGTCCAACAATTACTCTGACAGAGTAACCAAGATAAAAGGTCTCAGAGCAGTTATAACAACAAAGCAATAAATGCAGTGAGAACACGCCAGCGGCCAGAGGGAATGCTCCTGAAGTACACACTAGTTACTAGAGGAAAAATACCACAAGGAACAGACTATGCTTCCACCCCAGACTCATTAAAAAGGAAGTTAAATGAACTCAATGTAAACAGTGACAAGAAGGAACCCTTGAGAAGCTTAATAATCTTATGGAGACTGAACACTGGACAAGGCACATAGTCTGCAGCTTAGAACTAGCTAACAAATGCATATGTAATTTTCAGGCAAAGTCCATATGTTCCTTATTTCAAGACCGTCAGAAACCAACAGGGAGTGACAACTACCTGTCATCTGAACATCTTAAGAGACAAGAGACCCTCATGCCCACTAGTTTTAATCCAGTATTTCACACCTGACTTGCATGCTCCCCCAATTTCCTTGCCAGTCTCAGCCCAGCATACATGCCAATTTCAATCCAACATACAGAGTAAAAGGCAACTAAAAGCACATGTGGAGACACCCACCAGTTTCATCATGATAGTTCACAGCCTCCGTCTCCATCCAGGCATTATCAGTGTTACGAGGGTCATCCACATATCCTCTGTACACCTAAGGCCCCAAACAAACCAAAACAAGCTCAGTGTCACAACAAAAAAGGTGGAATCAATAAGACTTTTCCCTTTCCCTCCTGTACAGAGTTTTCAATACTCACTTCCATTTCCTACACCATGACAACCCGAACATCACAGCTTATTTTCATTTCAGTGACACTTTTTCAAGCTTCACACAGCTTCAAGTTATATGCATAGCTCAAGAGGCTATCACAAGAGACACAGAGCTCACCACAAAGTGTTCCTGGCTGAACAGCTTTTGGAGTTGCTTCTCCAATTCTGCTTTCTCCTCAGGAGATTTTTGCAAGGAATTCAAGGCCTCCTCCTCAAATTCTCGCTTCAGGGTAGTGCTAATCTTCTCGCCTGGGTCCACCATCCCCTTAAAAGGGGAGAGAAGAAAATAAAAAGGTGACTATCCATCAGATTCCACTTGTTTTTAATTCCCTTTGGCTGGCTCTTAGTATATTACATCCACCTGCATCATACTCTGGACATGGGAGGAACTTTACAGTTAGTAAAGTTCTGTAAAGAGTGAGCATGCAGATCTTTCAAAACCTGCAATAGACTAAATTGCACCTGCATTAAACAAAAGACATGGTCAGAATTAAATACAAATACTGCCTTGTAATACAGAAACAGTAGAAGACATATCACTTGATGCCTGGGCAAAGCTAGGTTAAGGAGGATTTCTCCTCACCTCTGCACACAAGGCTGTTCATCAAAAGCATGCTCTTACTACACACACACAACAGTTATCACCTCATAGCCTTAGCAGTGGGAAATGTCCACTGTCACCATAGCTTTGTTCTTACCCCTGGAATGGCCCACTCCCCACAGTCTCTCCTCTTGATAGCTACGAACTGCAAGATGTTTTTGCCAGTAAGCGGATGAGCAACTTTATTGCCACTTCCATCTCTCTTCCACCTGCACCAAATGACAAACAAGAACATGCTTTTCTGCTTCTTGACAGGAGGGCCTGACACACAAACAGCAAAGCACCCGCGCTGTCATCTGTGGGGGAGCAAAGCAGAAAAAGAACAGTCACAGGGGGCAGGTGACAGATGCTGTCCAGCAAGATCACAACCAAGGGCAAAGCACTGTGTTTTTTGCACACCTCTACCAACTGTCTTTTCCTCAGCCAAAAGGGCAGAAACTGCTCAAGAACCACATTTCTGTAATCACACTGACAGCAGCAGGTCCTTTGAGAGGTGCCTCCAGCACACCCTACCAGCTGCAATGCTCACCAAGCTGCACTGGTGCCTATCCATAATGAGAGGGTAAGTACAGTTTCTGCTAGAACTGAATGTATATGTAGGCTGAAACACCACCTCTGAACTGCTTGCCCAGCACCAGCACAAGGCCACAAACATCCACTGCTGCCTTCTGTAAGGAATTAAGAACAATAGTTAAAGCAAAAAGCTACCTAAACAAATACAGAATCAAACCAGCATTTCTTTTACTTTCAATGAAACAACTTGGTAGCATTGACAGCCTTCTGAAAAGGGAAAGAAGTAAAATGCATTAGCATGATTTTCACAATGGTTCGATCTTCAGCATGGCACTTCTCATCTTGCATCTGCGTTAACTACACAATCTTCTCTGAATGCTTTCTTTGTGTAAAATAGTCAGCATGTACACAGATCCCGCTGGCAAAAGTGCCATTAAAAGAGCATATACTGACAAAACGCAAAGGAAGAGGCTAACCCCTCCTCCTACTAGGCCAAGTTAGTATTTCTTACAGAGCAAAAGCAGACACACTGCTTTTGTTTGCAGTTAAATCATTATAACACAAAAACCTATTCCTGCAATTTAAAACGCCTAACTTAAGGCCTTTTGGCATATCACGCATACAGTATCAAAGTATCACATAATCCTTTCAGGTTTTACATTCATTGCTGAAGATTATTTGTAAGATATATTTCTATTTAAGCCTCCTGGGTTGCTTTTTTTTCCTTTAAATCTGCTTCCTCAGCATTTCAGAGGCTATTGCTTGTCATTAGCAGTGAGTCCTTATTCTTTCCCAGAAACAAAGACTAAAAAACTAGAATTTTTTTCTTCCAGATGTCTATGTATCTCTCTCCATTCAGATACCCATGTCCGAATGGGCTTACACATAGATGAACACACACAAAAGGCCTGTGGTAAGTAATAGCCTGCCCACAGATGCAAGGAAAAAGCAAAATGCATGGGGTTTTTAGCTCTGCTTCAGGGCACCTTTCTGTTACCTGTCCCTTACCTAGTCACAACAGGATCAGCAGCATGGTTCGGTCCCCAGCGCCCTAACAATCCTCTGCCTGTGAGGCCAGTCCTTCCCACTGGATTTCTGAAATAAGTGGCACAGTACATTAAACACATTTACTTCTCCATATTCAAAATATGCTCCAAGTATTCCAAAAAAGAAGCTTTAAAGAAGCCTAAACAACAAAGGAAAGGATAGCAACATACATTCGGTGCTACTGTATGCTTTGAAGAGCAAGAGACAAAGGATGGTTTTCACCTTCATCAACTTCTTTGTGTTTGATAGTACAGGGAAAGGAAATATACAAAATGGCTCTATCATTTCCCACATCTTGCATCCTGAGATACTCCTGATTAAGCATTACTCTCATTGTGCCCACAAGCTTATCTGAAAATGGAATCTAGTTTCCAAGACTACAGATGCACAGAGCATTCAATTACGTACGAAAGGCAGAAAGAAAAGATGTTATTCTTAGGTGAGATTACCCTTCTCTGTGCTATGCCAGGATTCATCAGTACAAGGAAATAATTTTCTGTTCCACCTTAGCACAAAACTGTTACAAAAGCTTCAGAGCCCAACATCTGGTCAAACTGTGGAAACAACTAATTCAACAGACCCTACTGTTAACAGTGCTAGACCTCCTCTGACTCCAGTGTCACCACAATCTTCTGTTGTGGCAGTACTGGCTAACCTTTTGGTGCCTCTCTGCCACAACCTTCTTCCAGAAAGAACTCTCTGGCCCTGAGGTATCATTTTCCCTGTCTGTAAGTATGACTATCTTGATTTTGTTCCAGCAGGTGCCATGTATCAAAACTGACAGACCTGTAAGAGCTCTACGTCACTCAAATGAACATGCGAACACAGAAAATACTCACCGGGGCCTCCCATTTTCAACCACATATGTGCCATTCAGACTCTTCCTCTCCACTTCTCCATCTCTCTCATTGAACTTGGGAGAAAACCCTTTATCGCTGTGTGGAAAAGAATAACAAAAATAATTTATAAAACTTGTCACAGAAGAAGACCAGGTAAGCCAAGCAGGACTCGCCTTTCATAAACCCCTACCGACTGGGCCTGATCACCTGGCTGTCCTGTATGTGCCACATGATGGCACTCAGGATGATCAGTTCCATAACCTTCCCTGGCACTTGAGGTCAGACTGACAGGCCTGTAGCTCCCCAGATACTCCTTCCAGCCCTTCTTCTTAATGGGCATCACATTTGCTGACCTCCTCAGTTAGCCAGGACTGCAAATAAATGATGAGCACTTCCACCACCTCCCTCAGTATCTTGGGTCGATCCCATGCAGCCCCACAGACTTGTGAGCATCTAAGTGGTGTAGCAGGGCACTCACCATTTCCCCTTGGATTATGGGGGCTTCATCTTGCTATCCATCCCTGTCTTCCATCTTAACTGGCTGGGTACACCGAGAACAACGGGTCTTACTATTAAGGACTGAGGCAAAGAAGGCATTAAGTACCTCAGACTTTTCCTCATCCATTGTCACTATGTTTCCCCCAGATCCAATAAAGTATGGAGATTCTCCTTAGCCCTCCTTTTGTTGTTAATGTATTTATAGAAACATTTTTTGTTGTCTTTTACTGCAGTAGCCAGAGTAAGTTCTAGTTGGGCTTTGGCCCTTCTAATTTTCTCCCTGCATAGCCAGCCAACATCCATGTGGTCCTCCCAAGTTGCCTGCCACTTCCTCTGAAGTTCTCAATCCTATCATCATCATCATTAAGCTCTAGACAATCAAAAACACTGACTAACATACAGGGCTACCCTACCACCTCTACTTCCTTGCAGAGTGGTCAACTCAAGAACTACAATTCTACTTTAAGTCTTTCCTCATCTTGCATTCAGCCGCGAACAAATATATTATGAAAATGTTCTCCCAAATTCTTAAGAATTAGGAGATTTTTACTTAGCTCACAACACAGAGAAGCAGCACTACACAGCATCAACAGATGTCCATTATTCCAATTAACATTACTCTTAGCTCTGTAAAATCATGCGTCCTTCAGAGCTAACCTAAATGATTCAGCTTTCTAACCACCATCTTTCTAGGTCTTGACTTTCACACATCACTGCAGAATCACATCATTTAAGTTGATGATTCTATTAATTCAGCTGATCACTATCTCCCACTTCCATATTCACAGGAGAAAAGAGACACAACAACACTCACTTGATTTGGGGATCTGCCCAGCTGGGTCCAGCCAAAACAGACTTTGCAGTGTACTCCACAGGATTATAATCCTTCCACTCAGTCAGCCAGCCCACTTTATCTGCAGGAACTTGGCTACGCTCCACGTGTGATCCTGGGTATGGGGAGGTGAGAGCTTTGCTGTGGTAAAGCTTAACATTATGACTGTTGAGCATGTTAACCGGATGAAGATGGGACCAACAGTTTGCAGACAAATTACTGAAAGAAATTAAAAAAAGGCATCTCATTCATTAGGCTTTAACCCTCTTCCTTCATCCCAGACCTGTACACAGTACATCATAGCAAGCAGAACAGACTAGGCTTTCTCCACAAAACAGCTCTCAGGAATATATTATTACTTCTTTGAGATGTCATGCAATAGCATGCCTGGACCAACAAATTCTGAATTTTACCTTCAGCTTCTTGAAGCAGAAGAGTATTCTACTAGGTACACATGACAATTTCATAGCATGAGTGAGAAGCTGAGAACTAAAACTACCCTTCCTGACTGTGAAGCACTGACCAGTTATTAATCGTAGACAAGGAAAACCTCAAAGTTATTTACCATAAATGCAGCAGGAAGGCCTGCTTGAACATTAAATTCCCATGTGGGCATTTCATCAACAAATCAACCCAGCCTTACAAGAGTCCTGCTCTAACATCCAGTGGTAGCCCTGGTAAGAGCAAGGGTGAAACACGCAAACCCCTGAGCAACACAGCTCTACAAGTTGCTGCGAGCACCAAAATATCACTTTGTGGAATACCAAACAGGATTACACATACCATGTTTTTCAATTTCGAAGGCAGTCAGAACTATCAAACTAGTTGAGAAAAAAAATATACTACAAAATAAAAATAAAAGTATTTGACATGTCTGGTGATTTTATTTTACCACGGGTCTTTGGGAGCTGAAAGACCAGTTAACAATAACTTAACTGCAGACTGGGTTACAGTGTCTGATCACCAGCTCTTAAGAATCACTTCTGGCATATAAAGAAATATACTTCATCTTCAAGAATATATTCAGGTTTTAACAACTTGACATCTGAGCAAGGTGATGACGGGACTGATGAGTTTCACGTAAGAAAGAAAAAAGCAACTCATACATTAAGTATTAACCCTGCTGTTCAAACCCAGACACAAACATTGGATTATAACCAGCAGAACAGACTAGGCTTTTTCAAAAACAGCAGTTCCAGTTCTTAAACACCTCACTCATGCTATGAAATCCTCAGGTGCCTCTAGGACACTGAAGCCAAGAACTCCTTGGTCACAGTTACAGCATGCATGTGCTGTCACATACACTGCTGAGGCGGTATTCTCAAGAGCACAACCAACTCACAAACCACTTGAGGCTCACAACATCTTTAACAGAGATGGGGAAAAGCACACACTTGATATAAAGTGCCAACATGCAGGTTAATGTTACACTGCTTTTGTATTTTCCAGTAAGTGCATCAGCTTAAAGGACAGCCCGATTTTTGTTTCTGCCATGTCCCAAAGGCACACTCTCAGCTACACAGCACATCCCGAGCCAAACTCCCCTCAGCTGACAGGTGGTGGCAAAACCCCGAGATCCTGTCGCAGCGATGGGGTGGCCGCTCCCTGGGGAATAGAGCACTACCTCGACAGGCCAGACATCAGCAGAGCTACGGCCTCAGGCAAGCTCGGAGCCCGAGAAGCGACAGCCTGGCCACGGCCCAGCTTCACCATCCACAGGCCACGGTACCTGAGGGGCGGGCGGCGCTGCAGAACACACCAGGCAGGCGGGGCGGACAGCGCAACAGCGAAAGCGAACACGGCGACTGCCCGAGAAACACCGGGCACTGTGCCCG
>NW_009943417.1:0-211 GCF_000696875.1 Nestor notabilis
TCTGTGTGTGTGTGCAAGGCCCAGTGGTGACCTCCGGGTGTGTGCATGGTGTGGAGCCACCCCCGTACGTGTGCACAGCGTGGGGTGACCCCCGACATGCATACACGGCACAGAACAGCCCCGCACACGTGCAGCACCCAGGGTGACCCCCAGATGTGTGCACCATGTGGGGTGACCCCCTTTTTGTGTGTGTGTGTGTGTGTGCAAGGCC
>NW_009943418.1:0-15575 GCF_000696875.1 Nestor notabilis
CGCCGCTAACCTGCGGGAGTGACGATCTCGCCAGCCCCGTGCTGGAAATCGGGTCGGGAGGCACAAATACGCGCGGCTCCCGTTTTAGCTGGGTTTGTCGTTTCCGCCGAGTCTCTAAATTACAGTAGTAAAATCATGAAGTGCTTATCTCTATCTGGTGCTAGCTGCATTTTCGTATAAAAAGTTACATCTCTGTGATACATGGCATACACGTTCTTCATTCAGCGTAGGGAAGATGTCAACTTCTTGCATTTGGAGGGCTTTTCTATACTGAATAGGGGAAAAAAAAGTTTGGACTTTGTGTTAGAAATATTTCAGCAACAGATTTCCCTGTGCCTCCCAGATGCGCTGACATTCCTGGGAAATCAGTGTATTCACAATGTAGTTTGAAATCCGTGACTTAACGATTATCTGGGTAACTACACCTGTAGTTGAAAATCAGTGAAGCATTACATATACTAAAAGAAGGAGTGAATTTGGGTAGAACCCTTAGTGTATGCTCGTATCATTTTGTATGACGGAAATCAGTGGCTCAGGAGTTCAGGTAGATTCATGTAAAACAGGAGGTCCTTCTCCAGCCTTTCTGTTACGATTGTGCTACACCTGTGTAAATGCCTCTGTGACCATCACTACATTTTCCTTATAAAGTTTCAGCTCCACCTGAATGCTATGGTCTCTGACATATTTTAATGTGTTAAGATATAAAACATTAATTGCAACAAGTAGTCTTGATCTGTAAAACAATTGCTGTTGTGGCATTGAATCATCTTTTTGCCTATTGTTATCCAGCTTTGGAAATTATGAGTCTTCTCACCATCAGCTGTCACTTTGCTTTAGTTTTAAGACACTCTTTATGTTGGGTGTTTCTTGACCTGTCTAGGTGGGAGTAGACAAGCTGTTTAATGGGAGAAGTTAGCAGTGCATTACATAGCTAATGGTCGTCCAGGTTCAGTGAAGACTTTTCTTTCCCATTGATTTTTTTTCCCTTGCCACTGGGAATGTGGTCTTGTAATGCTGATATTAATAGACAGTATCTCAGGTGACCTGTCTTGTTTTAGTAGAAAAGGAAAAAAAAAAAGAAGCTATTTAATTTGATAATAATGCAATGGTATAATTAGAGCATGTGTTACCCAAAATACTAGAATTATTCTGAAGTAGCTCAGTGCAGTATTTTTAGATAACCTCAGTATTTGTATTTTCCCAGTTTTGACTGTTACCACCTGTATAAAGTTGCTATAAAAGACAATTACAGTTTTCCAGCTTTGATGGATTGTTGAATGGGTTTTCAAAATAAGCACACTCTTTGAATTAAAAGACAAGGAAAACTTTGACAGATCTTACAGTCCTCTTTCTTTCCTGCTCTCAGAGAAATTTCATTTAAGAATGCAAAAATTTCATCCAGCCTGGTTTTGATATCCCAAACAACAGCTTCCATGGTTTCCTTGGGAGATAATTATAGCAACCCTTATTGCTGAACAACTGTGTTCTTTTTAAATTTTAATGTGATACATATTGCTTAAAATTTCCCTTTTTCTCCTGGCATCGTAAGTAGTGCTTCACTCTCTTCTTACACATTTTGGCATAAATTAATATGATTTAAGTCTAAAAAGTCATGTTGTCATAGTCCTGGTATGTGAAAAAAATCAGTCCCCTGTCTTTTCATTTCTCACTTTGAGAAATCACTGCTCAGGTGCATTCTTTTTTTACTAAGAATCTGTTCCGTGATATGGAATAGATGCCTTCTTGCAACAAGTCAAGTTACCATATGTCTAGCACTTTGATTATTTTTGCATATTTGCTAATACAAACCAGGAATAACTTTAATCAGAAGTAAGAAAAAAAATGTGTATAAAATCAGTGTCAAATGGGACTCATTTCCATTATTTGTAGAATTGAAAGGCAAGCCTGAAGGGTGCATTGACATAGTCTTCCTGAACAAAAAGCTGTAATTATATCTTCATTCCCTGATGCTACAGATACGGGTGTCCATTAACTATATAAACATAAAATATATGTACATAGGAGTGTGTGTAAATGTATGTGCTAGCTACATTGCCTGCGGTGGCTTGATGTTTTCCTTTCCAGCAGGGATGCAGCAGCAATTTGTCCCCACCTCAGTGCCGAATACTTTCGAAGTTGAAGGATTCTACAGGTTCCTTAGCATTAATTTTTTTTTAGGATTGAAATACTGAGTAAAGTATTTTTTGTGTGTTTTTACTGAGGAAAATTTCTGTGGCATAGCAGAAAGATCTCTGGGCTGGTGGTGTTTCAGTGTGGCAGTAGCAGGGGCTACTGAGAGCTGCTCTAGAGATGTGGAGAGCTGTGAACTGAGCAGAAGGAGCATCCAAGGTGTGAAGGAACTGAGCAAGAGGGGCATCCATGGGGCAGAATGCCAAGAAAGCTGTGCAAGCAGGCTAGGTCTTACGAGTTGTAGTGCACAAACGTGTATGTAAATATTAATATCTTCAGCACAATATATTCATGAGTTAGTACAACTGTACTAGTTGTCAACAGAAAGAGATTCTGTAGAGTAAAACGCAGTAATGCGGTATTTGAGATACTTTATACTTAAACATAGTGAAAAGAAGTTACTGCATTTTGTGAGTATTTTGCACAAATACTACTTTTTGTGGAACTGCGGAAAAAACCTGAAAGTGAACCTTGCTGTGTTGCAGCATTGAATCCAACCCCTTCTGCTTACTCCCAGAGAACAGCTTCTAGCACTTTCCAGCACACATGATTTTCCAACTTTTTTCTTGAATATCTTTTTAGAGATTTTTCCTGCAGTTGTTACATTAGAGGATGAAGGGCCCCGATCCTTAATCAGCACAGGGTCATTTTATGTTTTGTGGAAATCTAAATGTTTCCTGACATGCCTGGATGATTGAAGGATGGACACTTCATCTGGAACTCTCTCTTTTTTAACAGCCAGAACTAGGAGGCTAGTTACTATAGGGCTCACCTCCCACCAAAACAGCCCCATATTTTGGAGAAAAGCATATGGTGATGAGGAGGGTGAGCAGATCTCCACATGTACCCTACTGCTGGCATTCATGGGTAGGGTGTGCTGAGGAGGGTCAGGGAAGCAGGGTGTGCGGAGCAGGGAGGCAGAGCAGAGTCAGTGCAAGAAGAGAGGCAGCTCTTGGTCACAGCTGCACTCAACAGACTAACCATGTGTATGCTGAACGTCACATCAAGCTGCAGCCCTGTTGCCTCCTTAAGTACCATTTTGCTGAGTAAGCAGGAGCACTGGCCACAGGAGGGTTGAGAGTCTCCCAGCAACATGGCACAGCCAGATACCGCTGTCCAAAGGATCAGGGACACCGTGCCAAGCCATGGTGTGCTCAAGCGCCTGAGTAAGAAGATGATGTTTTATGGCACCAGACTTAGTTGCTCAGTTCCATAAACCCTGACATTGCACACACTCAGCTCTTGTGACTCCTTTAGCTCACAAGATCATGGCCAGCACTGCTCCATGCTTATTGCCCCACATCTGGCTCTGCTGTCTCACAGCCTTTCATCCCCATGATGTTCCCACAAAGCTGAGCCTGTAAATGCGTAGGCAGCTCCTATCCACTCTAACATGTTCCTAAATCATGTTCCTGGCTGGGCACAGATGTCCCTTCTGTCATCCTTCATCTGAAAGACCATCAAAGGGCCTTTGGTTATGTTCTTGATCAAATAAACCTGGAGCTAGATCCCACTGCTGTCAAAACAACAGGTGGTCTTCTCACTGGGCTGGATTCAGGTTTTTTGGAGATAAATACTAAAACAATTATACATACACTGCAAGCAAATTTAATGATAAATTTTTATTCTGATTCCAGCTTTATTGTTGTGTTCCGTTTTAAAGGATGAATTTTACACTCACAATAATAGAAATTTTGATTAATTATAACTAAAGATGATGACAGTATATGGTATTTATTATCAGCATATCTTTTTCTGCCTTTAAGAGCTCCACTATATAGGAATGATGTCCTGGCATCAATGGCCACAGTTTTATTCTTTAGAAGTGCGATTTAGTGTCTTATTGAATTCCAGTTCCTTGCAGCAATTTTCGCATTTGCTCCAGTTCTATCTTGACTTGTATCCAATACCAGGCTGAAAATAGAATCAAAATTAGGGGAAAAAAAAGAAAAAAGTCACTGATTTGAAAAGTCAAATACTCTGCTCCCATCTAAGGGGCATGGACTACCCTGAAGGAGCTGTGAGTGACTGGGCATGCATTTAGAGAAGACTGGGTACCTCCAAGCACTGTACTGATCATTCTGGAAAGAGAATTATGACATGACACAGCATTAAACTGACTTACATTTCTGTTCAATTTTATTTTCTGAATGGCCTATGTAGAAACATTAAGTGAAAATTGCTTCTAATATACTTTTCTGCTCATTCAGAATTATTCTTGCTATTTTTTAAAGACCCAGTTGGAGACAAATTAAAGTAAGAACATTTTTTTTCCTGTTTAATTTATGAAGCTGCTATTGGCTGCCACCAAATAATTTCAACTTAAGATCTGTCTTTTTGAATACAACCTTTTTACTGACAGTGGGAGAAAAGCGAACCTGAAGACAGTCGTTTAGGTTAGCGTGTAGGCTATTACTTATGTCACAGAACTGCTGTAACTTTAAATTGCTTAATTGCAAGTGAATCCTCCAGTGAGCGGAGGTGCAGTTTTGGCAGAGAAGTTGCAATATAGCAGCTCAAATTGAACTTGGCTCTATCATAAACCTCTACCACTTACTCCTGAGGCGTAACTACTCCTTTTAGTAGCGATAACAAATTGTTGCCACTAGCAGGAGAAGTAACAAATCGATTTTACATGAGATTTTTAAAACGTTTTGCACAAGTATTCTGAGATTCCTATGACTCACATTAATCCATTGGGTATATCTCTGTTCTACTGCTGTAGGAATAACTTCTGGCTATCTTGCCGATAAAGTATAATAAATCCAGACTTTTGCTGAGTATCTTTCAACTTAACAGAGAGAAAAAAAAATTTATACACAAGGTCACACAAGCAGTCCATAGCCAGTCAATCTGCTGTTTCATAGCTTGAAACAGAACTGTGATGTCTTAAACAGGAACATTCTGGAAAATGTTATCAGTATGAGCATCATGGTGGTCTTTGTTTGTCTTGTTTGGTAGTTTGACATCTCATTTAGCCTCAGCAGATGAAATATAAAAAAAATCAGTTGAGCTGCACCTGAGAGCCTGCAGCCATTATACTGACCCTGATGAAATTTTATTTAGGGTGAGTCTGAGTATTTGACATCTACTGCTTAGACCAAATAGTAGAGAAAGACATTGTAAAGTAGGAGGGAATGTTACAACCATCGGTATATGCCCCTAATAGCAGTGTGCAGTCATGGCTACATCAGTGTGAGGGTGAATGTCCTTCATTTGCAGCTGCTTGAGCAGAGACAGTTACTACTTCACAGGGGTCCAGTGTACTCCTGGGGAAACCTGTAATGCAAACACAGAGGAAATCCCTCTTTCCTTCTACCTCTTGTGCTAATGTTAAAGGCTGTTATGAAATGCTTTGAGTAAACAAAATTGTTCCATCTCATATCCAAATTCTTTCTAGATGTGTCTGTTTGCTAACTCTCAAACTGTAGGTTTAAAAAGGAAGATTAAAAAAAATCTGTGGTTTGTCTATAGGTCTCCAGGGATAAGCAACTTTACAGCTCTGCATATGAAATTAGGTCCAGTCATACTGAGAAAATTGGTTTTTTTTTTCTATCCCAGCAGAATAAATTCCTTGAGAAGGACTGACGTGTAAAGCCTTTCATTTCCTATCTGTTTGCTGGAGTAGCACTGATGATTTTATGTAGTAGATGTGAGTTGCATTAAAACATGAACAGGTAGCATTAGCAATAGATCATCTATTACATTCTCACGTACTGAACAGATTCTTTCTGCAGCATGGAGAAGATCTTTATCCATTTTAGACATAGCTGAAATTGAAAGATGAACAAAGTGATCCCAGCTGGTATTATAATGGATAGCACTCTGAGATATTTATCCTTCACTGTCAATGAGTTAGACTAGATGATGTAATAGTCAATTTCCATCCATAATGTCTGATTCTTCTCATTGAAAGGCAGCTGGGGATGCAGGAGTTACAATTTCTTCAGAGTGTTTGTATTGTTATAGCCATGAAATAATACGGAGTAAAATTCTTAGTCTTAATGTTATTTATTAAATTAAGGCATTTTCTGTGATGTGCACAACTATTTCTCTGTGAAAAGTACCCCAGTTTGCTTAAACTGAGGAGCAGAATGGTTTCATGTTTAGGCAGTGCTGAGCTCAGGTGCTAAACCCTCGCCTGGATCTGTCTGGATCATGATGAGCTGCTGTAGGGCAGCCTGTTTTGCCTCCAGCTGTCAGTCATCCTGCTCTGGATCCCCAAACAGTCCCCTCCTGGGGATTCTGCATCTTCCCCTGCATCTCACCCAAATCTGGTGCTAGTCAAGGTCTGCAGGCAGTTGGTGCTTTTATCTATAGCACAAACTTCTGGAATCAGGAAGCTGGTTTACATGAAGAAAAAATACATTTTTAGCTCATACAGTTACGGAGAAAAAAAGGAGTGCACCCTAAAGGTTCAGAAACTAGAGAGTAAAAATATTTTTTCCTGATATTATAAAAAGCACCATTAAACCCCAAAAGATTTTTTATTATTTTTATTGTTTTCCTTTTTTTTTTTTTAAATGTTGGGGGTCTGCTTCTGCATTCCTGATTTATATTTGTGCTCTTTCATTTCATTCTTCAGCTATTGGGAAGGGGACAGGGAGTGATCCTGGCTGTGCAGGACCTGCAAGAACCTGCTATGGAGCCTTCTTTCTTTCTCCATCATCAGAAAATTAGGTGCCAAAGGTGCCTTCTCTTTCTTTTCAGTTCTGTTTTTCCCTAGTTGTATCAATTTCGGTGCTTATTCCCCATTCCTGGCATTTGGGAATGTAGATAACTGTTTGCTTTCAGCTGGAGCCTTTGTTTGCAGCCTCTTTAACATCATTATTTTGGTGACCAGAGGGACAGGGGAAGAATAGTTTTCCACCGCTTTCATGATCATGGGATAAATAGTAAAAAAACCTAGACTGGATGTGAAAATGACTGTTTTGTCAGTTTTCTCCTTTTGGATGGGCCAGGTGCACACCTCCTCATGTGTGCTTAGAGATCTGTAATCACCTGTGCAGAAAGACTTGACTAAAACTGGTTCTGCAATATGAAAAAAGTAATGTTTCTCATTAATGAATGATCACCAGCAGTGAAGCTGGCAATTAAAGTCTTGCACATCTGCTGAGTTAGTGATTGAACACTTCAAATTTGAAGCATGTAAAACTTTCAGCATAGAAGTGCTGATTTGGCTGAGGTCTGTGGTAATGTGCTTCTGCCATATGCAAAGTGTGGATTCTTCTAGGAAGGACTTTGCTGCTCCCCAGGGCACAAGAGTCTGGAGGAGCCCCCTGACCCAAAGGACTTCCGCAAAGAAATTGCGATAGAAGGAAAGTGGTTTCTTGCTGAGGCTATTACGCTCTTCAGTGCTTCAACTTCCATGTTTAAAACGTTAAGCATTCCAGTTTTTACCAGCATGACTGCTGAAGCACTTCTGAGGCTCAGCTAGGAGCCACTTAGCTTTCTTTGAAAGTCTTTGAAGCCTTGTTAGGGTTAGGGAGAAACTGTCTGTGTACCTGGCTGCTCTCTTGGCTCAGACCTCCCTGTTCCATACAGTCCCATTCTTTTCTAATTCTCTCTGGTTATCTTAGGATGCAGAAGGAATGGGATGGAAAATTTGAAACTGCATTTATGTAAATTGAGACTGAGTCATCTAGGATACTGTGTGCAGGTCTGCCACCTCAGGATGGGGTTTCTCTGTCCTTACTTAAACATTTAAAAGATGTCTAGGTCTAAAGCAGTCACTCAACATCTTTTCTAGGCAAAAGAAAGAAATTAGTATTCCTAAAGACTGAGCCCTCAGGCATGAATTAGGTACCAACCGCAGGATGAAATGAATCAGTTCGGGTGCCTACAGTTGGGCAGATGAGCCCTACCATTTATTTCTGAAGGTGTTGCGATCAAATAAAAGACATTTCAGAGGCAATAGAGAATAGCTAGTGAATAGGCGTAAGTCTCTGCCCTCTGAGAAGATTGGAAAGCTTATGTTTGGTTGCCTTGGGAAAGACATTTATAACAAAGGATGCAATTAAAGTGGAAGTCCCCTTCCCTTTGTCTCTAAAACTGGAGGCAATGAAGTTAAAAGAAGGGAAAATTAAACTAAAAAAAAACCCCAAACCAAACCAAATTGTACACAGTGTTTAAACTGGAATCCTTTCTCAAAAGTTTTCCAAATTAAAAAAAAAGAAAGGAACATATCAAGTTCATTTAGACAAGTATCTTCATAAAGATTTTCTCCAGTTATAAAAGTGCTTTTGAAGAGCTATTACTCCTCTAGCTTCAGGTCTTGAAACCAGTTTTGCACTACTGGAGAGCAGGATGAGATCTCACAAGAAGGGCAAATTTCTTCAGGGGTGCATCCTGTAAAGAGCAGCAGCTGGTGGAATCACTGTGGCTATCATGGCAGGGCTGCAACGGTCAGGCATGCTGCCTGCTGGTGTGCAACAGCAGCGTGCTCTCGTTATAGCATTGAAGTGCCAGGCAGAAGAGCTGTAGTAGACAGTGAGCAGACTGTGCACATCAGGGAGGATGGACAGGTATTTCCAGAGGCCCTGCAGAGCCAAGAACCTGAGCTCCATGTTGAAAGGAAGGAGGTCAAAGGAGGTGATCCTGCCCCTCTACTCTGCTCTTGCGAGACCTCACTTGGAGTATTGTGTTCAGTTCTGGTGTCCTCAACATAAAAAAGACATGGAGCTGTTGGAGCAAGTCCAGAGGAGGGCCACGAGGATGATAAGAGGACTGGAGCACCTCCCATATGAAGACAGGCTGAGAAAGTTGAGGCTGGTCTGCCTGGAGAAGAGAAGGCTGCGTGGAGACCTCATAGCAGCCTTCCAGTGTCTGAAGGGGGCCTACAAGGATGCTGGGGAGGGACTCTTCATTAGGGACGGTAGTGGTAGGACAAGGGGTAATGGCTTTAAACTTAAACAGGGGAACTTTAGATTAGATCTAAGGAAGAAGTTCTTCACAGTGAGGGTGGTGAGGCACAGGAATAGGTTGCCCAAGGAAGTTGTGAATGCTCCAACCCTGGAGGAGTTTAAGGCCAGGCTGGACAGAGCCTTGGGTGACATAGTTTAGTGTGTGGTGTCCCTGCTCATGGCAGGGGGATTGGAACTAGATGATCTTAAGGTCCTTTCTAACCCTAACTATTCTGTGATTCTATGATTCTAGGGAAAAATAGAGATAACCCTTGAGGGTCAAGGGTGAAAACTCCTGAAATGGAGAAGGCTGGAGACTTGTTACTTCTGACAACACAACTAAGGCACCTTTTCCACCTGTGTTTCAGCAGTTAAACTGCCCTGGAAATAAGTGGGAGAAGCGACCTCCCTTGCATCAGAGCCATCTAAGCCTCAACCCTTAGAGGCTTCAAGAAAAGGAGGGTGGTAGATACCAGAAACTCCCTCCTGAGGAGACAGAGGCACTTACCTGCCAGCCTGCTTTGCTGCTTCAGGAGGTTTGCTGCTTGCCAACAGCTTGGACACAGTGTTGCAAAGAGGCTGCCCAAACTTGTTGGTCTCCTGGACTATGTCCCCTGCTGCTCATGCATGTGGGCACCAATGATACAGCCAGGGGAGACCTTGAGATGACTGGATCAATGGATGAAGGGTTGTTGCCTACCTTGACTCTAGGAAAGTCTGTCATGGTCTCCCATAGTGTCATTAGAGCCAGATTGGTGAGATATGGCCTGCTTAAGTGGATGATAAGGTGTGTAGAATATTGACTAGACCCAATGGCTCAAAAGGTGGCCATCAGAGTCATAAAGTTGAATTATCAACTAGTTACCTCTGCATATTCCTCAGGGATTGATAGGAGGGCCAGCAGAAGGTGACCAGGATGGTCAGGGAATGGAGCACCTGACATGTGAGGAGAGGCTGGGGGTGCTGTGTCTGTTCAGCTTTTAAGAAAATACAATTTTGGGGGTATCTTAGTGCAATCTACATCTTCTCTACACATCAGGGTGTGTAGAGAAGATGGAGCCAGACTTTTCACAGGGGTGAAAAATCATTTTGAGCAGGAAGGACCTCCAGAGGTTCTATCAAACCTGTATGATTCATTGATTTAGTGATGTTTTACAAGTTATGCTGACACATTAGGGTTAGCCATGGCCTGATGTCTGGCTTCTAAATTAATTCAGGGAAGGCCTATGGCCTCTGCCATGCAAGATATCAGTCGGAATATCTTCATTGTTCCCTTCTACCTTGTATATCATCATTCCAGATGGAGTTTGGATATGATTTGATGTAGCAATTCTTGGATTAATTTACAGTTAACAGTAGCAATACTGGCATGTCTTAATTTGATTTGCCCTTAGAAACATTGAACTGATGTGACTATTCCTTTTGTAATGCATACCAAATATTAGTAAATTATTGTAATCAAAATGAACTGGTAACATTTACTGGTTTAGGCAATAGTTGCTATTTTACATTTATAGTAAGTCTTTAATTTTAAGTGGTCATGAAGCTTTAAAACCTCTCCAGTAAATAAGTGCCACTGCGTACCTGTGTGGCACAGAATTATATTGCAGTGGAGGAGGTTGTTATAAGCTATCTTTCAGCTCCCTGAATGGCAAAATTATTCTTCTTGGAGAGGTTATGTGTTTCGTGCTACTAGGAAAAGGTTTAGCTATTTCCCTTCATCCAGTCTTGCCACTGGATGCAGAAAAGAGGTGGAAATGTTTTCCTGCCCACCTTCTCTCTCGTAGGCAATACAGAGTAATGGGAGAAGTAGTACAGCAAACTACCCTTGTATGCAGCGATGAGCAGGTGTCATATCTCTCATCTCGGTTTTGTTTAGTCACGGCCATAGTTACAGAATTACATCTACAGCAAAATGACATTCACCGCAGATGAAATACAGCAAACTGAGAAGGTGCGTGCAGTGGTTTTTGAACCATGCACAGTGACATGCCACCATAATTCTTGTCAGAAATGAGGAAAGACTTTGCGACTCCTTAGGTCAGTTTTCATACTGGCTGTGACCACATTACATAGAGCTCTGTTTATGACCTGTGTTTTAATCATAAATCCTATTTTTTGTCTGTACTTAATTTCTAAGATTTGATAGGAGGTGGCAGTGAAAAGGGGTATGAGTTCATGGGATAAAATTGTCTCACAGCAGCTAGCCAGCTGATTTAGCTTTCAGAAGAGAGAGTTAACATGGGGTATTTTTTATGCTTTCATTCAGCACTGCAGGACAAGGGAGGTCTACTGATGGTGTAAGCTCAGGGCTTGCATTGCTTGTGTGGTCAAATCTTGAGGTATTCAAAAGGATTATTCCCTGGGCAAGGAGTGCAACATCTGTGTGTCAGGCAAAGACAATCCTTGGAGGATTTCTCACGTATTGTAAGCTCCAAAACTTCCTGAGAAGATAAAAAGATATTTTATTTTCTCTCTGCTGTGGTACCAGGCGTTGCTGCCTTCCATACTCATGCTGTAAAGGTACTTTGGGAGAGCCAGAATGGAGATTTAATTTAACAATCAAACATTTCTACCATTACCTATTTCATGTCAGAGGAGTTGCTGGTGGAGTACTAATGTCCTGTGTGTAGGGAGTGGGGCTGAGGAAAATGCTGTATGGAGATGGGACATGGCAGCCATATGGACCTCTTTGCTTAACGCCATTTGGCTTTGCTTTGTTGCTAGTGCGGGAAAATGCATAGTTTCTATACGTGAAGACTGGATTTTTCTGCCTGCTTAGAACAGGAAAGCTGCTGAATCTCTTTTAGTAGCCCATCAGGCCTAAGGACTTCAACACCTGCTGAGTCACTGAGAGGGGGGATAGACATGATGGTTTCAGTCATATGGTGTTTCCACTTTCAATGCCTTTTAGCACATGAAACTTAGCTCCCACAGAGAAGTATTTATCTGATACAGAATTAGAAAAAATCTCAAAAATCTTTCTTATATTTTTGCTCATATAATTGTAGAATGGTTTGGGTTGGAAGGGACCCTTAAAGGTCATCTGGTCCTAGCCCCCTGCCATGGACAGGGACACCTTCCACTAGACCAGGCTGCTCCAAGCCCCGTCCAGCCTGGCCTTAAACACTGCCAGGGGTGGGGCAGCCACAGCTTCTCTGGGCAACCCGTGCCAGTGTCTCACCACCCTCATTGTGAAAAACTTCTTACTTATATCTAGCCTAAATCTACCCTCTTAGTTTAGAACCATTACCCTGTGTCCTGTCGTTACAGGCAATGCTAAAAAGGGTCTAAAATCTTTCTATGAGCCTGATTATGCACTTGTTAAATGCATGCCTTTCTACACATTTGAAATCAGAAGGGGAGACATGTTCTTATAGTTTGTTATTAAAAAGAAATTTTTACTACTGTACAAACCTAGTGCAGCCTACTACACAATTCTTCATTCCTACTGTCATCAAAACAGATACCTCCTCCTGCAAACTCAGAAGCAAGAGTAGGTAGAAAGCTCACCTCTTGAACTATACTGTTCTGTACGGAATCTGTATAGCAGTAAGCAAAATCTGAGACTTTCAAAGACGATGGCAGTTTTAGAATGAAATTCCTCCTCTCTATTTAAGGGGTATTTCAAATATTACTTTCCAAAACAATTAGATGTCCTTTCCAAAATGTAGTGAAATACTAAATATCTCTAAAATTTGAGTGTCTGCTGCTGAAAGTCTGATCTAAATATCCCTGTGGGCCTCTGATACAGAAGGAATGCTTATAAATCCCAATTGTGCACCTTTGTCTAACCTCTGGCACCAGAACAAAATGGACACGTGAAAAACCTCAGATATGGTACAAACTAGTCTTGAAAGGATGATGTTTTTGCCATAAGTGACTTGGAAAATTCAAAAGAGAATGACATGGATTTCATATTTGCTTTATTTACTCAGAGATCTTGCATGTATTAATTAAAAATAGTAAGTATAGCCTCGTCAGTAGTAGTAAGGAAAAAAATAAAATAAAATAAAATAAAATAACTAACAGATGACTGGAGAGATACACCTTGTCAGGAATGTAAGCCAAAATAAATTGCATCTTTATAATATTCTGTCCTGGTTTGGGCTGGGATAGAGTTAATTTTCTTCGTAGTAGCTGGGGCAGTGCTGTGTTTTGGCTTTAGTCTGAGAATAATACTGATAACAACACTTAGTGTATAATACTGATAACACACCTTAGTGTTATCATCACTTTAGTTTGTTGTTTTAGTTGTTGCTCAGTAGCACTTACCCTGATCAAGGACTATTCAGTCTCATGCTCTGCCAGTGAGGAGGGGCACAAGAAGTCGGGAGGAAGCAGAGACAGGACACCTGACCCAGACTGGCCAAAGGGGTATTCCATACCACAGCACATCATGCTCAGTATAGAAACTGGGGAGAGTTACCCAGAAGGTCCAGATCACTGCTCAGGTTGGGCTGGGTATTGGTCGACGGGTGTGAGCAATTGTGTTTATTGGGCTTTATTCCTCTCTGGTTTTGTTATCACTGTTTTAATAATATTGATAATGATAGTAATATTTTACTTTATTTAACTTGTGAAGCTGTTCTTATCTCAACCCATGGGTTTTACCTTTTTCTGATTTTCCTCCCCATCCCACGAGGGGGGATGGGGACTGAGTGTGTATCTGTGTGGTACTTAGGTGCTGACTGGGGTTAAACCATGACATATTCTTTAGTATAAAATGCTCTAGGGAGCATACAAAGTTTAAAAGACAAATACCTTTTCCTGGGGATAATTTCATCACAAAATAATAGCATTTTCTTGCAGACTATTTCAAATTAATTATTCAAAATAAATGAGATAATTGGTGGGTGATCATTTTTGAAAGCTAAAAGTGAAGCAGCTCCTTTATTATGCACAACTAATCTTGTAAGCGGTATTAATAATGCCACATTGCAAAATTAATTCCTATTTAAATTGTGAAGTAACATACATAGAAGGAAAAGTATTTCATTTGAAAATGAGTATCGTTGTGATGGGCCTCTGGCAGGTAGAAGATGGAAGAGGAATAAAACTGTAGAAAAATAGTGTGCTAGAAGATCTGTTAATTAAACTGTACTATACTTCTCTAATCTTACAATTTTTATTATTCTTCCATAGCCTCAGACCATTCGGCAAACTCTTCAAAGGACACTGCAGTATTTTGAGCATCAAGTTATTGGGTAAGTGTTAATGTGAGGTGATGAAAGGTGTGCAGTAATGATGAAAGGTGTGTGGTAATGTTTTGCGCTGCACTTCCCAAATCACAGCCTTGCATGACAAGCTTTCTACTTTTTATCTCAAATTCTTAGAGTGTCGGAGCTTGACTCTTCCACGAACAGTAATGTTTCCTATATGAGGAAAATAGGGAATCTTTTTGTAAAAGTATAAGATCTATTCCAATCTGCTTTTCACAGAGCCAGCTGAGATTGCTGGAAAAGTTATTTATGCCATGACGGGAGGATCCAGATCTTGAAAAATCCTGCCTCAGTGCTTGTCGCATATATACACTGTTACATACTTGCAGGTTTTTGCAGAAATGGGTCTGAAAGCCACCTCCTAGGAATTCATTGAGAAAATTAATGGATGACTCAGGAATAAAAAGAAGGTAATAGCAACTATCATCATCAAAACCTAAGGAATTCTCTTATGGGTTAAAATAATCTCCTTTCAACCTTTTTCTTACCTGCACAAGTACTTTCCTTACCTGCACAATATTTTACTGTCACAGATAACTTACTTTTCCTAACAGACAGAATAGAATGGCTCCATTCTGTCTGTGCCATATGACAAATGAAGAATGCTGTCCTCTGAATTTAATTGCACAAATGTAAGATTTTGTGGTTTGGGTTTTTGTTTTTTGTTTTTTGGTTGTTTTTTTTTTTCAAGCTACATTGAGGGTCTTTTTAGCATTTATGACACAGTTTCAGATCTCGGTGCACTGGAGAGAATTGTCTTTGCCTGTTTCTCAATGTTTGGTTAAAATTCACAGGGAGCCCTAGCTTGGAGGTGATATCTGCAATATTAGCAGTCTGATGGCAGTAGGGGCAGTGAGGGAGCCAGTCTTGGCAGGTAGCTGTGATGGGAGAAGGCAGGGGGAGAAGCCTTCTGGCTGCTGATTTTTTCAGTTGCTGAAAAAATTGCTTCAAGTGTCACATTAGGAGACTTCAGAGGATGATACAGTGCCTTGAGGAAAGGATGCGTGCAGTAACAATACAGCTTTTTATTTATGGCCACGTATGGCTTAGATGTACTTTTTTAAATGGACAAACTTTAAAACTGGGACACTGAAAACCTGCAATTCCAGTGGTTTACAGTACAGTGACTCAGTTTTCTGAACATCAGTATGAGTTGGTTAAAGTAGCATCTGTCTCTAGCGGATGTCCTAAATAAGAAGATGAAAAAAACTTGTGGCTTGATATAAAAGCACTCCTGACTGCTGCCCTGAGCGGTACATAG